>NC_084624.1:3567736-3815236 GCF_033978795.1 Nerophis ophidion
ACACTTGATACATATAATCACAGCAGTATGATGATTCTATGTGTCTACATTCAAACATTCTTCTTCATACTGCATTCATATATGCTACTTTTAAACTTTCATGCAGAGAAGGAAATCACAACTAAGTCAATATAGCAAACCTGTATTTATTAAACAGTTATTAAGCAGTGGCACAAACATTCATGTCATTTCAAAACAGAAAGTGATAGATTGTCAGAGACATTTTAAAACAAGCTATGAGTGCACTTTTGTGCATGATGGCACTAAGATTACATATCAAAACAACACTAAATTAAAGTGCACTTTTTGTACAGAACGCCACTACAATAGTTTGAAACAAATAAAGTGTACTTTTGTGCATGATGTCACACAAGATATTTCAATAAGTGTTAAATAAAAATGAGCTGCATAATAGGAAATCACATAGTGTATGTCCTTCACTATGTGGTAGGTTCCTGCGGACGTTATCCCTTTCTGTTGTTGACTAGTTTTTTCATATGGTGTTGATGTGGAAATGGTTGCCTCAGCATTTTCAATCCGATCCAATCCACTTTATTTATATAGCACATTTAAACAACAATAACGTTTCCAAAGTGCTGCACAGCATGTTAAAAACAATATTATGCTCCACCAATGACTGAATAAAACAAAAAATAAAGAAAAAGAAAAACAATATAAAAACAAATATGATTAAAAACTATTTTAAAAAGGGTAAAATCAATTAAAACAGTAAAATAGATATCAAAGTGTATAAAAAACACAGAGGACAACAGAGAACAGAGGACCACACAACTCACGTAGTGTTAAAAGCCAAAGAATAAAACTGGGTCTTAAGACGAGACTTAAAGCACTCCACTGTGGAAGCAGTTTGAACATGGAGGGGCAGAGTGTTCCAGAGCTTAGGGCCGACCACAGAGAAGGCCCTGTCTCCCCTGGTCTTAAGTCTGGTCTTGGGTACCACGAGCTGGAACTGGCTCTCGGACCTCAGAGCGATCGCAGGAATGTAAATTTAGATGAGGTCCGAGATATACTGAGGTGCCAGTCCATGTAAAGATTTAAAAACAAACAGCAAAGTTTTAAAATCAATTCTAAAATGAACAGGGAGCCCGTGCAAACTCTGAAGAATTGGGGTTATATGCTGGCGTTTCCTGGCCCCTGTTAAAAGTCCTGCTGCCGCGTTCTGGACTAACTGCAATCGGGAGAGAGCTTTTGTTGGTGTGGCATCGGCCGAGATGTTGACATGCGGAATAATCACTTTTCATTCTCTAGCAGGTGACTTTTCAAATGATGCTACATTTTAGCAGTAATGCTACTTTTTGTAGCAACGCTTTTGCCCCACACTTGACAAATTACGGTTGTCTGTTCGACATCTTCCCACTTGAAGCCAAACCACCGCCAGACAATGGACCCCCTGCTGTTTTTTCTTGGAAATTAATTCTTCCTTCATTTGTTACCAGATTCGCACCTTCTTTCTCTTGTATTACCACTCACACCACAGCTAAAGTTACCCATGCTGCTAGCTCTCTGCTCCGCAAGGGCGTATACGTATGTGACGTATGTAAGAAGGTGTGCTTGCTGTCTGTGAGAAGGAGAAACAAGAAAGAGTGGGAAGAGCCTGTAGTGTAATGCCAGCAGCTAAAAGCAACTGCGTGAGAACGTATACTCGAATATCACGATATAGTCATTTTCTATATCGAACAGAGACAAACCCGCGATATATTGAGTATATTGATATTTCGCCCAGCCCTAGTTGCGCCTCTAGTAAACATAAATATAGATATGAACGAAATGACAGTTGTCAGCTGTTAGCATTAATTACCTCAGTCGAACATGGTGGAAATCTTCGCTACAAGATACTGCAGTAGTAAACAGTAGGGATGTGGTACTCAATATAATCCTGCACAGGACAATTAGCTTTAATTTTAAAAAAATGGTGGTAGTATTTGAGATCGGATGATATGACAAAAATGAATCATGATCATTTAGGACCGCCCACAAAACAGCGCATCCTGAAGAGATGATAATAAAGAGGTTTGAGGATGGTCTTTAAACAAAATCTATGCAAGATTTTGACCAAAGAACCACCATTTCATGTTATGTAGACCACAAGAAAGTGTTTTGAATGTGGGAAAAAATCCATAATATGACCCATTTAAGAAAATTGTGTTAAAAAGGGCTTCACGGTGGCAGAGGGGTTAGTGTGTCTGCCTCACAATACAAAGTTCCTGCAGTCCTGGGTTCAAATCCAGGCTTGGGATCTTTCTGTGTGGAGTTTGCATGTTCTCCCCGTGAATGCGTGGGTTCCCTCCGGGTACTCCGGCTTCCTCCCACTTCCAAAGACATGCACCTGGGTATAGGCCCCTCCCACCTCCAAAGACATGCACCTGGGGATAGGCCCCTCCCACCTCCAAAGACATGCACCTGGGTATAGGCCCCTCCCACCTCCAAAGACATGCACCTGGGGATCGGTTGATTGACAACACTATATTGGCCCTAGTGTGTGAATGTTGTCTGTCTATCTGTGTTGGCCCTGTGATGAGATGGCGACTTGACCAGGGTGTACCCCGCCTTCCGCCCGATTGTAGTTGAGATAGGCGCCGGCGCCCCCCGCGACCCCAAAAGGGAATAAGCGGTAAAAAATGGATGGATGGATGGTGTTAAAAAGTGACAATGTTTTTTTTTTAATTATTAATAAAAATAGTGCTGTTTGGGGATTATTGATGCCTGCCTGTGTTCCTGTCGACTCTCCTGATCTTTTTTGTGCAGTGTGGCAGCAGAGCTTTCCTCCAGTTGGATGTTTTTTATTTATTGTCTGCAACAATTCTGCCTAGCAACCAGAGAGTGAGTAGGAACGACGTTGATCTACGCTGCTGCTGTATTTCACTCATGTTTTCCTATAAATGACAGCACATACCAGACCAGTGTTTAAAAAGCTTGAAATCAAAAGGTTTGTTTTCTGCTTTGACAGACTTGTAGAGGTTTACAAAAAAAAAAAAGTTCAATCCACTAAGACTAGAGGGAAAACGACAGCGGCTGTTAAGTGCCTCTCATGCTCTCTGCTGCTTCACTGCCACGTTCAAAAGCTATTACCGCCTTCCCGTCCTTCGTATGTTTTGATCCATTTTTAAGCGTCAGACAAAAGGAGTCGAGCGGTGGGACCGCCGTCAGGAAGATACGGCTAAGACCAACATGACAAGCAGCCGGTGGGATTATGCTATGTGCAACGACTCAACTATATGCAATGTTGACAATAATCACAGCCTGCTGGAAGATGATAGCACTTTCCCCAAACTTATAGAGCAGGGGTAGGGAACCTATGGCTCTAGAGCCAGATGTGGCTCTTTTGATGACTGCATCTGGCTCTCGGATAAATCTGAGCTGACATTGCTTAACACGATAAGTAATGAATAATTCCGCTGGTAATCACAGTGTTAAAAATAATGTTCAGAATATAAAACATTCTCGTGCATTTCAATCCATCCATCCATTTTCTATCGCACCTGTTCAACAAGTATTTTATTATTTATTGGTTTGCTTAAAAATAACAATGTTATTAAAAGATGCAAGACTTAATATACTCTAAAAATGTTGGTCTTACTTATAAATGTACGTATTTAGTTGTATTCAGTGTTAAAAAAAACTAATTTTATGGCTCTCATGGAAATACATTTTAAGATATTTGGCTTTCATGGCTGTCTCAGCCAAAAAGGTTCCTGACCCCTGATATTGAGCATTTTATTCCTGCCTAACAGACAATCAATGTGATGGTATTCTAGAGTATGGAGTTCCAAGGACTGGAAAAAATGTTGTGTATATTTGCAGGTACTATGGTTAATGTCGTGTTTCCCATATAGCGGTTAGGGCTGGGCGATATATTGATATACTTGATATATCGCGGGTTTGTCTCTGTGTGATACAGAAAATGACTATATCGTGATATTCGAGTAAACGTTCTCACGCTGTTGCTTTTAGCTGCTGGCATTAAACTGCATGCGTTTCCCACTCTTTCTTGTCTCTCCTTCTCACAGACACTTAAAACAATATATAACTAATATTGATACTGTTGTTGATAATATTCATTTTTGTTTCACTACTTTTGGTTTGTTCTGTGTGGTGTTTGTGTCTCCTCTCAATTGCTCTGTTTATTGCAGTTCTGAGTGTTGCTGGGTCAGGTTTTGTTTTGGAATTGGATTGCATTGTTATGGTATTGCTGGGTAGAGCAGAGGTAGGGAACCTGCGGCTTTAGAGCCAGATGTGGCTCTTTTGATGACTGCATCTGGCTCTCAGATAAATCTTAACTGACATTGCTTAACACGATAAGTAATTAATGATTCCGCTGGTAATAACAGGGTTAAAAACAACGTTCAAAATTAAAAACATTCTCATGCATTTTATTCCATCAATCCAATAAGTTGCATTTATTGTAAGAAGTTTTTTATTTATTATTTGTTAGCTTCAGAATAACAATGTTATTAAAAAGAATAAGAGACATATTATACTCTAAAATTGTTAGTCCAACTTAAAAATGCGCACATTTAGTTGTATTCAGTGTTAAAAAATATTGGTAACACTTTAGTTTGGGGAACATATTCTAAGTAACAAAGACTTAATTAAGAGTTTAGGGGACCATATAAAGGTTAGGGTTACTAATAAGCAATAATTCTGAGGTTATTGAGGGAAGACTCTTTGTTAATGGCTTACTGCTTGTAAAATAAGGCCATGCAGAAAAAGGCATTAATAAGTACTTAAAAATGACTAATTAAGAGACAATATGTTACGAATTTGCATGTTAATAAGCAACAATTTAATGGTGAATATGTTCCCTACATCAAAGTATTACCAAAATATAATATGGCTCTCACGGAAATACGTTTTTAAAATATTTGGCTTTCATGGCATTACTGTATGTCTTCAGTAATGCGGACGTTGTATCGATCCGTTGTGGTGAAGAAGGAGCTGAGCCGGAAGGCAAAGCTCTCAATTTACCGGTCGATCTACGTTCCCATCCTCACCTATGGTCATGAGCTTTGGGTCATGACCGAAAGGATAAGATCACGGGTACAAGCGGCCCAAATGAGTTTCCTCCGCCGTGTGGTGGGTCTCTCCCTTAGAGATAGGGTGAGAAGCTCTGCCATCCGGGAGGAACTCAAAGTAAAGCCGCTGCTCCTCCACATGGAGAGGAGCCAGATGAGGTGGTTCGGGCATCTGGTCAGGATGCCACCCGAACGCCTCCCTAGGGAGGTGTTTAGGGCACGTCCAACCGGTAGGAGGCCACGGGGAAGACCCAGGACACGTTGGGAAGACTATGTCTCCCGGCTGGCCTGGGAACGCCTCGGGATCCCCCGGGAAGAGCTAGACGAAGTGGCTGGGGAGAGAGAAGTCTGGGCTTCCCTGCTTAGGCTGCTGCCCCCGCGACCCGACCTCGGATAAGCGGAAGATGATGGATGGATGGGCTTTCATGGCTCTCTCGGCCAAAAAGGTTCCCTACCCCTGGTGTAGTGGTTTGTTGGATTGATTAAAAAAAAAAAATGTAAAAAAAAACCTATTTTAAAAAAAATGAGAATCGATTCTGAATCGCACAATGTAAACGATTCGTATTCAAATCGATTTTTTCCCACACCGCTAGTTATTAGTGTCAACACTGCAACCTTTTCTTGTTACATGTCACTGTTTACTCTTTTATTACACTCTTTTATGTTTTAAAATTTTTATTTTTTCGAATGGTCCGGGGGCCATGAACAAATCACACTAAAATCCTGAATCGGCACCTTTATCCAGATCTGCACCAAATATTCCATATTTTTGCAGCTATTAATTCAGTCATTATTTTCCATCCCATCCATTTTCTACCGCTTATTCCCTTTTGGGGTCGCGGGGGGCGCTGGCGCCTATCTCAGCTACAATCGGGCGGAAGGCGGCGTACACCCTGGACAAGTCGCCACCTCATCGCAGGGCCAACACAGATAGACAGACAACATTCACACACTAGGGACCATTTAGTGTTGCCAATCAACCTATCCCCAGGTGCATGTCTTTGGAGGTGGGAGGGGCCTATCCCCAGGTGCATGTCTTTGGAGGTGGGAGGGGCCTATCCCCAGGTGCATGTCTTTGGAGGTGGGAGGGGCCTATCCCCAGGTGCATGTCTTTGGAGGTGGGAGGGGCCTATCCCCAGGTGCATGTCTTTGGAGGTGGGAGGAGCCTATCCCCAGGTGCATGTCTTTGGAGGTGGGAGGAGCCTATCCCCAGGTGCATGTCTTTGGAGGTGGGAGGGACCTATCCCCAGGTGCATGTCTTTGGAGGTGGGAGGGGCCTATCCCCAGGTGCATGTCTTTGGAGGTGGGAGGAAGCCGGAGTACCCGGAGGGAACCCACGCAGAAAGATCCCGAGCCTGGATTTGAACCCAGGACTGCAAGAACTTCGTATTGTGAGGCAGACGCACTAACCCCTCTGCCACCGTGAAGCCCAGTCATTATTTTAGAAAAATAAAAATTAGCTGGGGCCCACAAATGGCCCTCGGGCCGCACTTTGGACACCCCTGGTTTGAGTCAACATGGTGGTGACGGCGTGGATGTCAGGCTGCGTCAAAAAAGGGGCGACATTGACGCCGCTATTAGCTTCAAGCGGGCAGCCGAGTGACGCCGTCGAAGCCCCGGCTTGGACGGCCAGGAACGCCGCCACCGAGTCGGTGGACGTCACTCGGAGCGAACCCTTTTTTTTTTTTTTTGAAGAAACTAAATAAATATATTCAAATGAATGTTACTAAACATGTGAATGTGCCCTCAATAGTGCTTTAACTACAAATGTGGAACGTTAGCTTGCGTAAATGCTAATAATCGGAGTGGGGTGTAAGCTAGCTGGAGCACCGCGACTCTCTGACCTGCTCGCGCCCGGCTAGCGGCCGCCGGACTCGGACACACTTCACTCAATGGCGCCGCAAGGTCGGAGCAGCGTGCCGAGTAAGACAAACACGTTGGAGGAGAAGAAACGGAAGGGAACTCACCGCGGGAATCCTCATGTCTAGCAGCTCCCTCGTCAGCGTCCGTCATAACTCATCGCCTTCCCGGGGCTTTGCTCGCGGTTCCCTCGGCGTCCGGCCCGGTCAACAAACTGCAACGAGAAGGGATGGTGGTGGGTGGAGGGGTGAGTTTCTCCACAAGGAACCCGGGGTAGAGCCTTCAATGTCCAGTCACAACAGAGCGCTGGTGCTCGGTGCAGGAGTCCATCTTCACCTCCATCACACCAGCCAAGGACCCCGCCTACTGACTGGAGGAACGTGGACTAACTTTGCCCACTTTTTACCCTCTAAGGCAGTGGTTCTCAACCCTTTTTCAGTGATGTCAACATGTTTTTAATTCAAGTACCCCCTAATCACAGCAAAGCATTTTTAGTTGAAAAAAAAGAGATAAAGAAGTAAAATACAGCACTATGTCATCACTTTCTGATTATTAAATTGTATAACAGTGCAAAATATTGCTCATTTGTAGTGGTCTTTCTTCAACTATTTGGAAAAAAATATATAAAAATAACTAAAAACTTGTTGAAAAATAAACAAGTGATTGAATTATAAATGCAGATTTCTCCACATAGAAGTAATCATCAACTTAAAGTGCCCTCTTTGGGGATTGTAATAGAGATCCATCTGGATTCATCAACTTACTTCTAAACATTTCATCACAAAAAAAGAAATCTTTAACATCAATATTTATGGAACATGTCCACAAAAAATCTAGCTGTCAACACTGAATATTGCATTGTTGCATTTCATTTCACACTTTATGAACTTACATTCATATTTTGTTGAAGTATTATTCAATAAATATATTTATAAAAGATTTTTGAATTGTTGCTATTTTTAGAATATTTTTGAAAAATCTCATATACCTTCAAGTACCCCCATTTGAGAACCACTGGTCCAAGGGTTCTATACATCAGTGGTCCCCAAGCACCGGGCCGCAGAATAATTTTTCATTATCTTATTTTTTATTTTTTTATTAAATCAACATAAAAAAACACAATATACACTTACAATTAGTGCACCAACCTAAGAAAAACCTCCCTTTTTCATGACAAAAAAATGTTTTCATAATTAAAAAAAATTATACAAAAAAATCAAGTACCCCCTAATCAGAGCAAAGCATTTTTGGTTGAAAAAACAGATAAAGAAGTAAAATACAGCACTATGTCATCAGTTTCTGATTTATTAAATTGTATAACAGTGCAAAATATTGCTCATTTGTAGTGGTCTTTCTTCAACTATTTGGGAAAAAAAGATATAAAAATAACTAAAAACTTGTTGAAAAATAAACAAGTGATTCAATTACAAAAATAAAGATTTCTGCACATAGAAGTAATCATCAACTTAAAGTGCCCTCTTTGGGGATTGTAATAGAGATCCATCTGGATTCATCAACTTACTTCTAAAAATTTCTTCACACAAAAAGAAATCTTTAACATCAATATTTATGGAACATGTCCACAAAAAATCTAGCTGTCAACACTGAATATTGCATTGTTGCATTTCTTTTCACACTTTATGAACTTACATTCATATTTTGTTGAAGTATTATTCAATAAATTAGTGCTGGGTTGAGGCGTCATGTATCGTTTCGACACATTGCAAAACTGTATTGATGCTGTGTGACTAAATACTGACACCTGCTGGACATAAAAAATCCCTACAGGCAACCTATGGACCGACTCAACTGACACTGATTTCATGAGCTAGTAGATACAATAAAGTCATTGTATTTCATTTAGGATTATTTCATATCTTCATTTAAATAAAAAATAATGTTATCTGTTTTAGATACAGTCAATAAATAATGTGAACATGTATCATAACATGGAAGTCTAAGAGAACGTGTTGTGAATGAAGATACTTGTGGACTGGGAATTTTTTTCTAAAGCATAACCAAGCATGCATCAATATAGCTCTTGTCTCAAAGAAGGTGTACTGTCACCACCTGTCACATCACACCCTGACTTATTTTGACTTTTTTTGCAGTTTTCCTGTGTGTAGTGTTTTCGTTCTTGTCTTGCGCTCCTATTTTGGTGGCTTTTTCTGTTTTTTTTGGTATTTTCCTGTAGCAGTTTCATGTCTTCTTTAACCGCTATTCCCCACACCTGCTTTGTTTGAGCAAACAAGAATATTTCTTTTTTTTTTTATCCTTCTTTGTGGAGACATTGATTGTCATGTCATGTTCGGATGTACATTGTGGACGCCGTCTTTGCTCCAGAGTAAGTTTTTGCTGTTGTCCAGCATTCTGTTTTTGTTTACTCTGTAGCCAGTTCGGTTTTAATTTCATACTGCATAGCCTTCCCTAAGCTTCAATGCCTTTTCTTAGGGGCACTCACCTTTTGTTTATTCTTGGTTTAAGCAGAAGACACCTTTTTACCTGCATTTACAAAGCAATTAGCTACTGGCTGCCACCTACTGACATGTAAGAGTATTACACGGTTACTCTGCTGAGCTCTAGACAGCACCGACACTCAACGACACATCATTTGCAGACTATAATTACTGGTTTGCAAATAAAAATTTTAACCCTCCATCCATCCATTTTTTATCGCTGGTGCCACTCAGCTACAATCGGACGGAAGGCGGTGTACACCCTGGACAAGTCACCACTTCATCGCAGGGCCAACACAGATAGACAGACCACATTCACACTAATTTCACAAACTAGGGACCATTTAGTGTTGCCAATCAACCTATCCCCAGGTACATGTCTTTGGAGGTGGGAGGGGCCTATCCCCAGGTGCAGGTCTTTGGAGGTGGGAGGGGCCTATCCCCAGGTGCATGTCTTTGGGGGTGGGAGGAAGCCGGAGTACCCGGACGGAACCCACGCAGTCACGGGGAGAACATGCAAACTCCACACAGAAAGATCCCGAGCCCGGGATTGAACCCAGGACTACTCAGGACCTTCGTATTGTGAGGCAGACGCACTAACCCCTTTTCGACCACGCTGCCCTATTTTTAACCCAAATAGGTGAAATCAGATAATTTTTCCAAGGGACTCCAGACTATATCAAGTGTGCCGCGGCACAATGGTTCAGAAACAATGACATATATAACCATATGAATCTTGCATTATGTACTATTGCAGTTGATTTTATCAGATATCATTTTCTGATAGGATTGTAAGTAGCATGTGCTTACATTTGGTGACATAATCCTTTAAAAGCAGTCTTCTAAATCAGTGTTTCTCAACCTTTTTTTCAGCCAAGGCACATTTTTTTTCTTTGAAAAACTCAAGGCACACCACCAGCAGAGAACATTAAACAATTTAACTCGATATGGACAGTAAACAGTTGTCGTCACAATTGCTTAATAAGAATTGAAATCATACCCAAGCATGCATCAATATACTTGTCTCAAAGTACTGTCTCGACCAGTCACATCACGCCGTCATTTATTTGGAGTTTTTTACCGTTCTCCTGTGTGTAGTTTTAGTTCTTGTCTTGCGCTCTTATTTTGGTGGCTTTTCTTGAAAAGACTGCTGAAAAGGTGATCTGTGGACTGTGGTTAGGAGGACCCACTGGAAGGTCAAAGAGACCTTCCAGTGGGTCCTCCTGACCACCAAGCATTTCCAGGGGAGCTAATTTCTTTGTTATAAAAGTGTTTATTTTTCCAACAAGTCTCTTTGTGCTTTTCATCAGTCGTCTTTTTGTCACTGTGCGTCACCGTCAGTCTACCCCAGGGCAGCTGTGGCTACAGATGTAGCTTACCACCACCAGGTGTGAATCAAGGATGGGTTCCCAGTTCTCTGTGAGCGCTTTGAGTATACAACAATAGAAAAGCGTGATATAAATCTAATCCATTATTATTGCTGCAGGGCCACAGGCCACGCCCCCCACCACATTCACCTTGACTAAAATGCTGTGAAAGTATCATTAAAAACTGTGAAAGTTGGGAGAATGTGCCTTAAATCATGTTTAGTTGAAGTGTAAAAGAATGAGACGTTCGTAAGTTACCAAAAATGATTCCCGAGCGCAGCCACCGCTGCTGCTCACTGCTCCCCTCGCCTCCCAGGGGCCTGTGAGTGCCATGGGTCAAATGCAGAGAATAATCTCCCCACACTTAGTGTTTGTGTGAGACAATCATTGGTACTTCAACTTTTTTTAAAGGAAGTATAGAAATGTTTTGCGCGCAAGTCTAAGCAATTTAATAACATTTTTTGCCCTGAAAAAAAAGATCTTCATTTAACAAGCTGACACAGCCAAATCCAAAAAAATCTTTTATTAAATCATTTTCCCCACTAAATGTAAAACGAATTATTGTCACCTTTTAATAAAGAATCTGTTAAATAATCGGTGAGGTGAAGCGTGTGAGAAGCATATTCTTAAAGCCATTTGTCGAGTCCTTTGGGTGCTGACTGCTGACAAAAAGGCCGTTGGCGGACTGCTTTTGTGCACTGTTGCAGTGCCTTCTGATGTATTCTGGGAGTGGTGCACGCCCTCAAAAAGATGAAGATGATGCACTGCACCTTCAAACAACCGTCTCCCCGCACAAGAAAACACTCTTTAGTGTCGAAAGCGAGCGTGCAACAGATGAGAAAAGAAAACGGCTGACTGGGAAGGAAGAATCAGTTGGCTTCGTTCTTTGAGGCTTCGTCAAAGTTTTCCACCAGATCTGCCAGACAAGGAAATCAAAGTTATAATTCACACAAAGGCTTTCAAGGGAGAAACGTCTCCTGGGAACATCAGCGCTTACCTGGCACGGCGTCGTCGTCTTCCTCGGCTATTTCCTCCTTCACTGCTTTCATGTCCATCGCTGAAAGAGACCCCGTGTGAAACATTTTAAAAATAGAAATATTCATAGTAGTGACAGCAGACTAAACACTTTATTAGGGAATACTTCTGTAAATAGCGATAGTGGTCAGGGTTCACCTAGATTGCGAAGACACCTGTGGCGTTAGGGGCGTGGTCACTATGATGTCATTTTGTAATTTGCATGTGCTATATGATCTTCTTTAAAAAGAATCAAACATTTAAAAACAAATCTGTGTTATTTAGTAATAATATCTTATATTATGTAGAGATCTCTCCGATAAATGCTTTAAAATGTAATATCGGAAATTATCAGTATCGGTTTTTAAAAAAGTAAAATGTATGACTTTTTAAAACGCTGCTGTGTACATGGACGTAGGGACAAATAAGTACAGGGCGCCAATAAGCCTTAAAGACACTACCTCCCCAAAGCCCAAAAAAAGTCTGCGGGCTATAGAGCGTTTTCATTTCGGGCTCCAGTACTCTGGAATGCCCTCCCGGTAACAGTTCGAGATGCCACCTCGGTAGAAGCATTTAAGTCTCACCTTAAAACTCATTTGTATACTCTAGCCTTTAAATAGACTCCCTTTTTAGACTAGTTGATCTGCCGCTTCTTTTCTTTTTCTCCTATGTCCCACTCTCCCTTGTGGAGTGGGTCCGGTCCGATCCGGTGGCCATGTACTGCTTGCCTGTGTATCGGCTGGGGACATCTCTGTGCTGCTGATCCGCCTCCGCTTGGGATGGTTTCCTGCTGGCTCCGCTGTGAAAGGGACTCTCGCTGCTGTGTTGGATACGCTTTGGACTGGACTCTCGCAACTGTGTTGGATCCATTATGGATTGAACTTTCACAGTACCATGTTAGACCCTCTCGACATCCATTGCTTTCCTCCTCTCCAAGGTTCTCATAGTCATCATTGTCACCGACGTCCCACTGGGTGTGCGTTTTCCTTGCCCTTATGTGGGCCTACCGAGGATGTCGTAGTGGTTTGTGCAGCCCTTTGAGACACTAGTGATTTAGGGCTATATAAGTAAACATTGATTGATTGACCTTTGCGTGCCGGCACAGTCACATACTATCCATGGCTTTTCACACACACAAGTGAATGCAATGCATACTTGGTCAACAGCCATACAGGTCACACTGAGGGTGGCCGTATAGACAACTTTAACACTGTTACAAATATGCACTACACTGTGAACCCACGCCAAACAAGAATGACGAACAAATTTCGGGAGAACTGTTGCGATCCGTGACTCGGATCTTCACATATTGTTTATTTTTCCATCTTTGTTCTCATTCTCCGTTTATTCCCCGTTTAGTCCATCACCATGGTTACTTATTAGTTTCAGCTGTTACTCCCAGTTCCTGCACACCTGTTCTCTGCTAATCACCTTCCCTTCATAAGCCAGCCTCTTCTGTTTATTCTTTCTGGGACTCTAGTTTGTTTTCACGCAACGTAACGTCAGGTATGCTTTTCTCGCTAGCTCATTAGCTCAGCCACCTAGTCATCTTTAGCTCACATGCTAATCATCTTTGTTTTTACTTTTTATGCCTTCATGCCAAGTCTTAGTTCTTTATATTTCCTAGCTTTCACGTTAGCGTCTTTTGTTTCCCTTTTTATTAGCTCCAGTGTTTTTGTTCAGAGCTCACCTTTTGTTAATAAATTTGTTAGATCCTACCTTTGTTGTGTTCTTTCGTTTGACGCATCCAAGAGGGAATCGACCCCGGTACCACGATGCCGAACCGGCGTTACAAGAACATCCGCACCGTAACAAAACAGAACAAATACCCAGAACCCCTTGCAGCACTAACTCTTCCGGGACGCTACAATATACATCCCCCGCTACCCCCTATCCCCAGCCCCGCCCACCTCAACCTCCGCATGCTCTCTCAGTGAGAGCATGTCCCAAATTCCAAGCTGCTGTTTTGAGGCATGTTCAAAAAAATAACGTACCTTGTGTTTTTAATAATTAATACGGCACTGGCTTGTTGGCATTTTTTCCATAACTTGAGTTGATTTATTTTGGAAAACCTTGTTACATTGTTTAATGCATCCAGCGGGGCTTCACAACAAAATTAGGCACAATAATGTGTTAATTCCACCACTGTTTAAATCGGTATCGGTAATTAAGAGTTGGACAATAGCGGAATATCGGATCTCGGCAAAAGAGCCATTATCGGACACCTCTGATTATTTAGTTATGGTCAAAATCAGCTTGAATTGTCACAACCGAAACATATAACGTTTCGGTTGTGACAAAATGAAATTAAAATTAGTTTAATCTTACCGTTCTGAAATAATGTTCTCACAAAGTTTTAAAGTAGGTGATTATTTTCAAGGATCATCTATAATTTGTTTAAAGCATATAAACCTATTTTTTAACAAACGTAATGCTGTTTTTTTTATCTGTAATTGTAAAGTTCGTAGAGAAAAAAATCAAGACACCAACATGCTAAAACCAAATCAAGTGGAAAAGAAAGGTTGAGAGAATACAGAGAAAGAGTGAAAGCTGGCCCAGTTAACACCAAGAATGTTTATAAGAGATATATTCTCAAACACAGTTGACCACTTTTATTTATATTTTAGGGAAAGCTGAACTTTAGCTTTACTTTAATCTTTAGCAATCGCTACTTCTGTATATCTGGCATCGCATGTTAAAACAAAGTCGTGGGTAAGAGAAGTCGGCAAGTCGGATCCATAACTTCAGGATAAGGATTGGCCGTATGGGACTGGCTGTAGTGCAAAGCCAGACTGTGTGCGTCCCGCCGAGGCTCCAGACACTCGTGTGCGTCTTGTGGAGTCTTTGATTTCAGTTACATTAAGGAGAAACTTCGGTTGTTCCAACAAAGCCGAACAAGCAGAAAAGCATAAACATAAAAGGGAGCTTGGCAGCACTTTTAGTCATTACATTTTCTTGATCAAATATTCTAACGTAGCGTGATGTTGAAAAGTACGCACCTTGCCGTGGGAACTGCTCGGCCAACTTGCGCAGGCTGCTGAGGCTGTCAGCCCCCAGCTGGCTGAGGATCCCGGGAAGCATCTCAGTCAGCTGCTTGGTTTCGGCGTGGCCCGTGATGGCAAAAGTGTTGGCCGACAGAGACGCCTGCACTTTGGGGTTGTTGAAGTGGATCACTGTGCCGTCGTCTTTGATCATGTTCACCTGGATGGGGAAAGACCACAAACTCAGATGGTGCTAACACTGTGGAGAATAGAGCTGCATGATTGATCCACAATTGAGATTTTCATTAATGTAATAACGCAACAGTGAGAGGCAGAAGATTTTTTTTCTCTCTCCAACGTCACCTGAGTGACAGACACGTTCGCCAGTCTGAAATGTCGAGCCGAGTGTTTCTTTATGTCTCGCTTCAAACAGGGAGAAAGACGTCTCACTCTGTGCATCACTCTAAGCACCTGAGTACGTTTATTCAACAATATAATTAACTAAACCTCTTTTTAACCATCCTCAATCTTTGTCTTGGTGAGCAGAGAGCAAGACCAGCAGTTTACACACACAAGAAGCATGTACAGACAGCCTCGCAACTTGCCAGTGAGATGTTTGGCAAAGTAACACGAATTAGGAGGAAAAATATTACTTCAGAGCCAAATGTATTGTTGTGGGAAAATTTCGGCTTCAACATGTGATGAGCAATATGGACCAAACACAAACAAACGAGCGAAAATGCCATGATGGCAACAAAAAAAAGACAGCCAACCTAGGTTTCCAACTGGGGAAAAAAATGCACTTTAAGATGTTGAATGTTTAAGTAAACAATTTGCCTAAAAGATATGAGATTCCAATAGTTGTTTTTATTTAAGATAAAGATATTTACCTTCCAATGACAGTACAATTATTAACAATGACAATAATAAGAAAAAAAGTTGATATTCTCTTAGACGACTGGCATTATTATTATATATTATAATTATATTACATTAGAAACTACAGTTTTAATCAGTTATTTCTTTGTGAATATATTTATATAGCGTTTTTCTCCAGTGACTCAAAGCGCTTTACATAGTGAAACCCAATATCAAAGTTACATTTAAAACCAGTGTGGGTGGCACTGGGAGCAGGTGGGTAAAGTGTCTTGCCCAAGGACACAACGGCAGTGACTAGGATGGTGCAAGCTGGGATCGAACCTGCAACACTCAAGTTGCTGGCACGGCCGCTCTACCAACCAAGCTATACCGCCCTTCAGTTTAAAAACATGATGTAAACAAAATCTCTGAGTCTGTCAGCACAAAGCCAAATATTTAAAGTAAATGATTGCATGTTGTTCTATATGTGGCAACTTAGGACAAGAATATGTTAATTGACAGTCTAAAAGTAACAGGTCTTCCTTCACTCCTTGTTTTTGTACTTTTATGCATTTATAAGGAAAAATATAAACATCGTAATTAGAATCGCACTCGCAATATTGGAGAGAACAATCGGGATTAGGTTGTTTCACAAAATTCCTGCCCTATGTGCACGGGCGCAATGCGACCTAGTAGGCATGCACGGAAAATGTCAGACGTGCATATATTACGTCATAGTCACCACTGACATGGAAGTGTATAAACATTGAAGAGATGCAAGCAAGATGTTCATTTCGATTTTTGGTGACTATATATACTGTGGTCCTAGATGTTGAGTAATAGTTCGACATACATGGCGGACAATAACTGATACGGTCTGCTTTGCTAGTCAAAATAACCTACTTAAATGCCTAGTAGTTAGAGTGTCCGTCCTGAGATGGGTAGGTCGTGAGTTCAAACCCCAGCTGAGTCATACCAAAGACTTTACAAATGGGACTCATTACCTCCCTGCTTGGCACTCAGCATCAAGGGTTGGAATTGGGGGTTAAATCACCAAACATGATTCCCGGGTGCAGCCACCGATGCTGCCCTCACAAATCAAGAGTGATGGTTCAAATGCAGAGAATACTTTTGCCGCACCGAGTGTGTGTGTGTGTGAGACAATCATTGGTACTTCAACTTTTAAATGCAGTCACTGTTTTCCGAAGTCTTCCTTCGCCAGCCAAGTAATAAAAAGTTCACATTACCATTTTTAAATCACATCCATGGGAGCCCGCATTCTTGTTGTCTCCCCTTCGACAAACGGACTAAGTTTTGCGCTAAGTAGAATCACAGCTAGTAATAGAAAGGCCAAAAACAACCGATACATAAGATCCTTTGTTACTTCAGCTGTTGTTTTTCTAAATGAGCTCCTTAAACAAGCTTAGCTGCTACGTAGTCACTTTAGTGGGATGCGACGTGTGATTACTTTTTATTGTATTACAAATGTTTTTAGTTTTCAGCTTTATGATGGTTTGTATGTTGTATTTTATGTATTTGTACCTTGTTTTTACTGTTGAACCTAGTTTTAATAACTACTGCTGCAAACCAAATTGCTCCTTTGGGGACAATAAAGATTTTCTAAATCTAAGCTGACCTGGATATTTGAAAATTCTCTTGCTATTCCAATGGCACAACACAATCGGTGACAAACATATCACACCAGGCTGCCGTTCTTCCAGGCCTTATCCAAAACCATCAACAAATATTGCTATGTTGCCGTTTGGGATGTGTTTTTTTTGATTGATTGAAACTTTTATTAGTAGATTGCACAGTACAGTACATATTCTGTACAATTGACCACTAAACGGTAACACCCCAATAAGTTTTCAACTTGTTTAAGTCGGGGTCCACGTTAATCAATTCATGGTAAAGATTGTGTATCCGAAATAGCTGCAATCGCGCGTTTCCTTCTCTTAAGGTATTCATGTGTGATTTCTACAAACGCCTGTACATGTAGAAGGACAAACGCGGGCATGTCTGGATAATATGACTCCATCTTTCAAGTGTTTACGTCTGAGTGGAAACCGGTTGTTTTGAAGCTGGCTACGGCGCGTTATTTCTGACGTCACTTCCTCTCCAAACTCAGTTTATAAACAATCAATGAGTACATACCAAGTTAAGAGCGGCAGATTAAAGAAATAGACGGTGCACTTACCCGTGTAAAAAAAATTCCCAAGGAGGGGAACCCTAAGCGACGGATTAGTGTGGCTGACACGGGGTTTAGGCTAGATAGTTCTTCATTTAAGGAGTTATCTGGCTTAATATAGACAGGGCCTTAGTGTCGTTCTCGCCAGTTCCAGGTCCTATATGGCTGTCAATTAGGGATGCACCGATTAATCGGTAACCAAATATATTCGGCCGAATATGGCAAAAAAAGACACATTCTGCCTTCGGTGGAATGAGTTAAAAAGAAGGCCGAATAGTGGCGTGTGACGCAATTTTTTGACGCGGTGACGCAATCAACCAACGTGCAGTGATGCGGTGACGTTGGGATATGTTGTGTACCTGTATAAGTGTATGAGGTTACAAGCACACACTTATTGAGATTTAGTGGGGCCTCTGTTTACATTATTAGCCTGTTGTGTAGGCTACCTGTATAAGTGTATGAGGTTACAAGCACACACTTATTGAGATTTAGTGGGGCCTCTGTTTACATTATTAGCCTGTTGTGTAGGCTACCTGTATAAGTGTATGAGGTTACAAGCACACACTTATTGAGATTTAGTGGGGCCTCTGTTTACATTATTAGCCTGTTGTGTAGGCTACCTGTATAAGTGTATGAGGTTACAAGCACACACTTAATTGAGATTTACTTGAGCCTTCTGTTTACATTATTAGCATATCTACTGTGGCTAAGCAGACTTTTGCCAAAAGGACAATAATTCATTTGTTGTGGGTTTATCCACTTTAATGCACTTTATTTTTTTTTGGAATGCATGTTTTGTTTGAAGGCCTAATATAAATGAAAAACTTTGTGCTTTTTTTGAAAAGCAAAGGCTACTGCAATATTAAAAAAATGTCAATATTCAATAAAAAAATTACTTTATTTGAAAAACGTGTAAATATTTTTTCTAGGCTATTTATGCAATATTTAAAAAAATGTGAAAAACTGCATTCATTATTCGGTATTCGGCCTTCGGCCAAGCTTTTAAATTTTATTCGGCTTCGGCCACAAATTTTCATTTCTGTGCATCCCTAGTCCATACCAAATTAAAAGCTGCAGATTAAAGAAATAGACGGTGCACTTACCCGCGTAAAAAAAATTCCCAAGGAGGGGAACCCTAAACGACGGATTAGTGTGGCTGACACGGGGTTTAGGCTAGATAGTTCTTCATTTAAGGAGTTATCTGGCTTAATATAGACAGGGCCTTAGTGTCGTTCTCGCCAGTTCCAGGTCCTATATGGCTGTCAATTAGGGATGCACCGATTTAATCGGTAACCAAATATATTCGGCCGAATATGGCAAAAAAAGACACATTCGGCCTTCGGTGGAATGAGTTAAAAAGAAGGCCGAATAGTGGCGTGTGACGCAATTTTTTGACGCGGTGACGCAATCAACCAACGTGCAGTGATGCGGTGACGTTGGGATATGTTGTGTACCTGTATAAGTGTATGAGGTTACAAGCACACACTTATTTGAGATTTACTTGAGCCTTCTGTTTACATTATTAGCATATCTACTGTGGCTAAGCAGACTTTTGCCAAAAGGACAATAATTCATTTGTTCTGGGTTTATCCACTTTAATGCACTTTATTTTTTTTGGGATGCATGTTTTGTTTGAAGGCTTAATATAAATGAAAAACTTTGTGCTTTTTTTGAAAAGCAAAGGCTACTGGAATATTAAAAAAATGTCAATATTCAATAAAAATGACTTTATTTGAAAAACATGTCTAAATATTTTTCCTAGGCTATTTATGCAATAGTAAAAAAATTGTGAAAAACTGCATTCATTATTCGGTATTTGGCCTTCGGCCAAGCTTTAAAATTTTATTCGGCTTCGGCCACAAATTTTCATTTCTGTGCATCCCTAGTCCATACCAAGTTAAAAGCTGCAGATTAAAGAAATAGACGGTGCACTTACCCGCGTAAAAAAAATTCCCAAGGAGGGGAACCCTAAACGACGGATTAGTGTGGCTGACACGGGGTTTAGGCTAAATAGTTCTTCATTTAAGGAGTTATCCGGCTTAATATAGACAGGGCCTTAGTGTCGTTCTCGCCAGTTCCAGGTCCTATATGGCTGTCAATGTGTCCCAACTTGTCAGAACACCTACTCACACTTCTTCTGTGCAGGTGAGATGCATGTTTAATGATCTAGAAAAAATTTACAGGGAGCAATGAAGTGAGGAAGCAGCTGATCAGTCGATGCAAACACACGGACACACGATAGTGATCATATTGCCGCTTTAAATAGTTTGTCTGACTTAGCGTTTATAATAATATCACTAATACTTGGTTAATATTTAAGTCACAAAATGTAAATTGGGTATTGTTGGCACTTTTTGAATGATTATTTACCTGATTTTAAGGGAGGAACAGTGGAGCTCTCATCAGCTCTGCTGTAAGCGGACTTTTTTTTCTAAAATCCATCCGTCATCATTTTTCATAATGATTGTGAACGATAGGCAGAATTTCAAAAAAGTGCAGTTCCTCTTTATCATTGTACCGTGAAATTTGTATACCGTTACATCCCTATTATTGATCGCCACAACATAACAGAAAATAGGACAAATAAAACACTCTAATTCATATAAAACAAAAATAGGACTCAATTTAGGCAAAAATATTTAGAAATGTTTGATTTAAATTGATAAAAATGCAATGTAATGAAGCCGCAATACTTGGAGAGATGTGGCAAAGAAACACTAAGCACAAGTTTTCTTATTATGTAACAATTGACATTCATTGAGATGGACGCTTCACCTCCTCGATGCCTGCAATGTTGTTGACTGACAGTTTCTTCAGAGAGCCTTGGAGTTTTTTGTCGTCAGCTGTCGCTGTTTTGTGGACCACCTTTTTCTTCCTGCGAGCCGTTCCCTGAAAAATTAACATGACAAAGTCAACAACCTTGTTTGTACTCATCACAATTAACCTCAGTGTAGTTTTAACCCTAGTGTGGTGTACGGATCAGTTTTTATTTTTTATTAAAAGACAAATTATATAGTTAATTATTTTTCAAACTGAGACTTTGGCTCATTTTCTGTGAAGAATATATATTAGAATACATATTTAATGACCACACACCCCTCCTACACATTTCTAGTACATATAAGATGTCCGGGTCCACCTGTGGGATGCAGAAACTGGCAGAGAAATTTTCCGTGCAATGTTCATATTGTTGTTACTCAGCCATCGTTTGTGGGTCTGATGGACCCGTTGCATTTTGTGGCTTCTAATGCCTCACAAACAAACACTTTTATGTTAAAATACTGAACAGATGTTTACCTTATCCCAATAAACATCTGTTCAACACTTTCTGCTCTCATTTTCTCGCACATTTGACCCTCTTATGTTGTGTGTACCTACACTCTGTCCTCCTCCTGTCGAGGCCTGCTTTGTGTGTGTGTGTATGTGTGTGTGTGTGTGGCTGAGTAAAAACAATATGGTTAAAATACTGGTCAATTTCCCATGTATTCCAAATTTGAAAATATAGGCAGGAGAAATTCTAAAATGCAAAACAAGCAAAGAAGTAAGCGTACCCCTGGGGGTAAAGTAAGTAGGCGTACCCCTGGGGGTACTTGAAGGTATTCCAAGGGGTACGTGAGATCTCTCAAAATATTCTAAAAGTGGTAACAATTCAAAAATCCTTTATAAATATATGTATTTAATAATACTTTAACAAAATATGAATGTAAGTTCATAAACTGTGAAAAGAAATGCAACAATGCAATATTCAGTGTTGACAGCTAGATTTTTTGTGGACATGTTCCATAAATATTGATGTTAAAGATTTCTTTTTTTGTGATGAAATGTTTAGAAGTAAGTTGATGAATCCAGATGGATCTCTATTGCAATCCCCAAAGAGGGCACTTTAAGTTGATGATTACTTCTATGTGGAGAAATCTTTATTTATAATTGAATCACTTGTTTATCTTACAACAGGTTTTTAGTTATTTTTACATCTTATTTTCCCAAATAGTTCAAGAAAGACCACTACAAATTTGCATTTTTTGCACTGTTATACAATTTAATAAATCAGAAACTGATGACATAGTGCTGTATTTTACTTCTTTATCCCTTTTTTTCAACCAAAAATGCTTTGCTCTGATTAGGGGGTACTTGAATTACAAAAAATTTCACAGGGGGTACATCACTGAAGAAAGGTTGAGAACCACTGGCTTGACAGGTAAAAAAAAAAAAAAAAAGTGTTCTTTATTTTACTTGAGCTGCTATCTTTCATAACATTGCTCCCCCGCATTACGCCACCAAAGGAGCATCCAAAACTTCAAATGTTTATCAGGCTTAAAAAAAAAAATCAGTAAAATGGGTGAAGTGAGAGGCCAAAGAAGGGAAGGGGAGAGACCCTCGCTCTCTCCCCACTCAATAAAGAAAATGCTGATGTCAGTCGGAAAATGTCGAATGCCAACACATTCTTTAAAGTCCTACTGAAAGCCACTACTAGCGACCACGCAGTCTGATAGTTTATATATCAATGATGAAATATTAACATTGCAACACATGCCAATACGGCCACTTTAGTTTACTAAATTGCAATTTTACATTTCCCGCCAAGTGTCCTGTTGAAAACGTCGTGGAATGATGACGCTTATGTTGACGCGTGCTTGTGACGTTATTGGTTGGAGCGGACATTTTATCCCAGCACCACTTACCGCTAAAAGTCGTCCGATTTAATCACATAAGTACACAGTATTCTGGACATCTATGTTGGAAAATCTTTTGCAATTTGTTCAATTAAAAATGGAGACTATAAAGAAGAATGCTGTTGGTGGAGAGCGGTGGATTGCAGCTGCCTTTAGCAACCGAGACACAGCCGGTGTTTTTTTGTTTGTTGTGAAGAGCGGTCAAGCGAACATGTTTCTCTACGTCAGGGGTCGGGAACCTTTTTGGCTGAGAGAGCCATGAAAGCCAAATATTTTAAAAACGAATTTCCGTGAGAGCCATATTATATTTTGGTAATACTTTGATATAGGGAACATATTCACCATTAACATGCAAATTCGTAACATATTGTCTCTTAATTAGTCATTTTTAAGTACTTATTAATGCCTTTTTCTGCATGGCCTTATTTTACAAGCAGTAAGCCATTAACTAAGAGTCTTCCCTCAATAACCTCAGAATTATTGCTTATTAGTAACCCTAACCCTTATATGGTCCCCTAGTGTCCAAATAACTCTTAATTAAGTATTTGTTATTTAGAATATGTTCCCCATACTAAAGTGTTGCCAATATTTTTTAACACTGAATACAACTAAATGTGCACATTTTTAAGTTGGACTAACAATTTTAGAGTATAATATGTCTCTTATTCTTTTTAATAACATTGTTATTCTGAAGCTAACAAATAATAAATAAAATACCTCGTACCATAAATGCAACTTCTTGGATTGATGAATAAAATGCGTGAGAATGTTTTTAATTTTGAACGTTATTTTTAACCCTGTGATTACCAGCGGAATCATTAATTACTTATCGTTTTAAGCAATGTCAGTTAAGATTTATCTGAGACCCAGATACAGTCATCAAAAGAGCCACATCTGGCTCTACAGCCGCAGGTTCCCTACCTCTGCTCTACGTCAACCAGCAAGTTTTTGGATGGGAAAATTGTGATATTAAGTCGGCTCTTACCGGTGACTTGAGTGGATTATGCGACCTCATCCTGCAGCTGTCAAAAAGGCAGCTGTGATCTTGGCTCCTCCAATGGCTTCTCTCAGAGACACTGGCGTTCACCGCAGCCCTCCGACTTTCAGGTATGACTTTATAATCTCATTAAAACACTATAATGTATCTAATAACATCTGAATCGCTCCCGCCGCCTGGAGCCTTCGCTTTTTCTTTTTTAGTGCTTCACTCTAACTTTCCTCATCCACGAATCTTTTATCCTCGGTCAAATTAATGGGGAAATTTTCGCTTTCTCGGTCCGAATAGCTCTTGCTGCTGGAGGCTATGATTATAAACAATGTGAGGATGTGAGGAGCCCTACAACCCGTGACGTCATGCGCACATCGTCTGCTACTTCCGGTACAGGCAAGGCTTTTTTAATTAGCGACCAAAAGTTGCGAACTTTATCGTGGATGTTCTCTAATAAATCCTTTCAGCAAAAATATGGCAATATTTCAAAATAATCAAGTATGACACATAGAATGGACCTGCTATCCCTGTTTAAATAAGAAAATCTCATTTCAGTAGGCCTTTAAGCTGCAATCTTTCATAACATTGCTCCCCCACGTTACGCCACCAATGGAGCATCCAAAACTTCAAATGTTTATCAGGCCTAAAAATAAAATCAGTAAAATGGGTGAAGTGAGAGACCAAAAGAGGGAAGGGGAAAGACCCTCGCTCTCCCCCCCTCAATAAAGAAAATGCTGATCTCAGTTGGAAAATGTCGAATGCCAACACACTCTTTAAAGCGCCCCACACGATACATTTAATCAAATTTAGTGGAAAGCAGGGCTGGGCGATATATTGATATATACGAAATATTGCAGGTTTGTGTCTGTGGGATATAGAAAAATGACTATATCGTAGTATTCGAGTATACGTTCTCACGCAGTTGCTTTGAGCTGCGGGCATTACACTTCAGGCTCTTCTCACTCTTTCCTGTCTCTCCTTCTCCCAGACAAGCAGGTGCACATTCTTACATACGTCACTTCATACCTCACATACGTATACGCCCTCGCCCAGCAGAGAGGTAGCAGACTGGGCTACGTTAACTGCTAATGTAGCTGTACGAGTGGGAATACGAGAGAAAGAAAGTGCGGATCTGGTAACAAATGAAGGAGGACATAATTCCCAATAGAAACAGCAGGGGGTCCATCGTCTGGCGGTGGTTCGGCGTCAAGTGGGATTATGTCGAACAGACAACCGTAATTTGTCAAGTGTGGGGCAAAAGCGTTGCTATAAAAAGTAGCATTACTGCTAATACGTAGCATCAATTGGAAAAGGGTGTCAAACTCTGGCCCGCGGGCCAAATTTGGCCCGCCGTGTAATTTAATTTGGCCCTTGAGGCAATAACAATTTAGGATTAGAGCTGGCCCGCCGGTGTTATACAGTGTCGGTGCCGCTGTAACACCGCATTCACAGCTAATACTCATACTTGCCAACCCTCCTAATTATCCCGGTAGACTCCCGAAGTTCAGTGCCCTTCCCGAAAATCTCCCGGGGCAACCATTCTCCGGAATTTCGACCGATTTCCACCCGGACAACTATATTGAGGGCGTGCATTTAAGGCACTGCCTTTAGCGTTCTCTACAACCTGTCGTCACGTCCGCTTTTCCTCCATACTAACAGCGTGTCACATAATGTGTGGGTTTTACACACACACACAAGTAAATGCAAGGCATACTTAGTCAACAGCCATACAGGTCACACTGAGGGTGGCCATATAAACAACTTTAGCACTGTTACAAGTATGCGCCACACTGTGAACCCACACCAAACAAGAATGACAAACACATTTCGGGTGAACATCCGCACCGTATCACGACAGAACAAATACCCAGAACCCCATTGCAGCACTAACTCTTCCGGGAAACTTCCAGCAAACTGACCAATAATTAACGTTTTATTCATGCATTTTGTCTTGCTACTTCAAGACTTGAATGTTTGGTTCATTCATTATTGGTATTTTCCAATGTATTATTAGCCTGTGGAAAGATTGCAAATAGAAAAAAAGGCATAACATTTTTATTTAAATTTTTTTTGATATGCCATTGATATTTTTTTAATTATTGTTATTATTAAACTGCTTCCACAGTGGAGTGTTTTAAGTCTCGTCTTAAGACCCACTTTTATTCTTTGGCTTTTAACACTACGTGAGTTGTGTGGTCCTCTGTTCTCCTCTGTGTTTTTTATACACTTTGATTACTATATTACTGTTTTAATTGATTTTACCCTTTAAAAAAAATTTTTTTAAATTATATTTGTTTATAGGTTTTATATTCATTTATTTTTTGTTTTTATTCAGTCATTGGTGGAGCATAATATGTATATATATATATATATATATATATATATATATTTTTTTATTTTTTTTATTTTACTTTATTTATTTATTATTATTTTTTTTTTTACAATTGTTTTTAACATGGCTGTGCAGCACTTTGGAAACGTTGTTTAAATGTGCTATATAAATAAAGTGGATTGATTGATTATTTGTGACTGGATTTTGCATATCACTAAAATTATATAAAACTTGTTTGGGTCCCTATTAAAAGGTTAATTTGTTCAACCTTGGCCCGCGGCTTTGTTCCGTTTAAAATTTTGGCCCACTCTGTATTTGAGTTTGACACCCCTGCGCTAGAGAATGAAGAGAATTTCATAACGTCCGTATAGTAACATACCACATAGTGAGGGACAATACTATTTGATTTCCTATTACGCAGCTCATTTTTATTTGACACTTAAAACGTCTCTGACAATGTAGCACTTTATGTTTTGGAAATGACTTGAATGTTTGTGCCATTGCTTAATAACTCTAATAAATACACTTTTGGTCAATTGACTTAGTTGTGATTTCCCTCTCTGCATGAAAGTTTAAAAGTAGCATATATTAATGCAGTATGAAGAATGTATTATTTTTGGGTCTCCCCATGTCTAGCATTAAAAGATTACAGTTGGTACAAAATGCGGCTGCTAGACTTTTGACAATAACAAGAAAGTTTGATCACATTACTCCTGTACTGTATATACCTTTATATACATATATATATACCTATATACCTTTATATACATATATACCTATACTGTATATACCTTTATATACATATATACATACATATATACCTATACTGTATATACCTTTATTTACATATATACATACATATATACCTATACTGTATATACCTTTATATACATACATATATACCTATACTGTATATACCTTTATATACATATATACATACATATATACCTATACTGGCTCACCTGCACTGGCTTCCTGTGCACTTAAGATGTGACTTTAAGGTTTTACTACTTACGTATAAAATACTACACGGTCTAGCTCCATCCTATCTTGCCGATTGTATTGTACCATATGTCCCGGCAAGAAATCTGCCTTCAAAGGACTCCGGCTTATTAGTGATTCCCAAACCCCAAAAAAAGTCTGCGGGCTATAGAGCGTTTTCTATTCGGGCTCCAGTACTCTGGAATGCCCTCCCGGTAAAAGTTTGAGATGCCACCACAGTAGAAGCATTTAAGTCTCACCTTAAAACTCATTTGTATACTCTAGCCTTTAAATAGACACCCTTTTTAAACCAGTTGATCTGCTGTTTCTTTTCTTTTTCTTCTATGTCCCACTCTACCCTGTGGAGGGGGTCCGGTCCGATCCGGTGGCCATGTACTGCTTGCCTGTGTATCGGCTGGGGACATCTCTGCGCTGCCGATCCGCCTCCGCTTGGTATGGTTTCCTGCTGGCTCCGCTGTGAACGGGACTCTCGCTGCTGTGTTGGATCCGCTTTGGACTGGACTCTCGCGACTGTGTTGGATCCGCTTTGGACTGGACTCTCGCGACTGTGTTGGATCCATTGTGGATTGAACTTTCACAGTATCATGTTAGACCCGCTCGACATCCATTGCTTTCGTCCTCTCCAAGGTTCTCATAGTCATCATTGTCACCGACGTCCCACTGGGTGTGAGTTTTCCTTGCCCTTATGTGGGCCTACCGAGGATGTCGTAGTGGTTTGTGCAGCCCTTTGAGACACTAGCGATTTAAGGCTATATAAGTAAACATTGATTGATTGATTGAATGCTTTAATGTAGACACATAGAATCATCATACTGCTGTGATTATATGCATCAAGTGTTCACTCAAGGCAAAGGCAAAATATTGTAATATATATCGTATATCGCGATATGGCCTAAATATATCGAGATATTAAAAAAAAGGCCATATCGCGCAGCCTTACTTAGAAGTTATGGTTAAAAGACAATAGAAAAACAACACACACCTTTCCACCTATCCGCACTTGTGCTTGGAGTTTGGCGAGCTTCTCTTGATTCATAGTGCTGATCTGCTCGTGAAAAATAGGGAGGAAACAATGAATACTTATTTTTAGATGACTTTACAAAACACATGTTGGTTGAGTGACAAAATGTACATTGCTTTCATTCCAGGTTTGAACATAATACGCCGTTCAAGCGGACCTGCACTAATTCATAGAAAGCATACACACTTCACCACTTATTTCCCCATTTTAAGTTTATTGCTTTACTTGACCAATTATGGAAAAAAAACAAGTTTAAAACAAAATGTTTTCAATTTGTGACGCCTGAGAAGACCCACGTTTCGCTGGCTAAGAAGGCTACTTTGGCTAATAATAGCATAATAGCATAGCGGCGGGCTAACTCGACAGTTAAAGACTCATCCACTCGATTATTCACACACATTTCACACGAAAGTCCAAATGGCTCAGAGTCAATAAATATGAAACAACTAGAAATATGAGTTTACCTTTCAAAAAGGACTAGACAGTAAAACAGGTGCGGCTGGCTAAGGAGGCTGGAGCTACACAGGATACTGCATACGCACTGTCACTCCCTACTTCCGCTTAGCGCTTTCACAATAAAACGATTACCGTCTTTAGACGTCTATAGCAAGGGTCACCAACATTTTTGAAAACAAGAGCTACTTCTTGGGTACTGATTAATGCGGAGGGCTACCAGTTTGATACACACTTAAATAAATTGCCAGAAATAGCCAAATTGTTCAATTTACCTTTAATAAATCAATTTTGTCATTTTGTCGTACATTTTTTTTCCTTTTACAGAAGGTTTCTGTAGAGAATAAATTATGAAAAAAAAAACAGTTAATTGAATTGATTGATTGATATTTTTATTAGTAGATTGCACAGTACAGTACATATTCCGTACAATTGACCACTAAATGGTAACACCCCAATAAGTTCTCCAACTTGTTTAAGTCGGGGTCCACGTTAATCAATTCATGGAAGAACGGTTTAAAAGAGGAGAAAACAGGAAAAACATCCATCCATCCATTTCTACCACTTATTCCCTTTTGGGGCCACGGGGGGCGCTGGTGCCTATCTCAGCTACAATCGGGCGGAAGGCGGGGTACACCCTGGACAAGTCGCCACCTCATCACAGAACAGGAAAAACATGAAAATTGAATTTTGTGACATAGTTTATCTTCAATTTCGACTATTTAAAATTCAAAATCCAACCGAAAAAAAGAAGAAAAAAACTAGCTAATTTGATTATTTTTGAAAAAATTAAAAAAAGAATTTATGGAACATCGTTAGTAATTTTTCTTGTTTCAGATTACTGTATTTCCTTGAATTGCCGCCGGGGCGCTAATTAATTTAAAACCTCTTCTCACTCCGGCGCTTACCAAAGGCATGCGGTAAAAGTAAGCATGCGTTAATTATTTTAAAACCTCTTCTCACTCCGGCGCTTACCAAAGGCATGCGGTAAAAGTAAGCATGCACTAATTATTTTAAAACCTTTTCTCACTCCAGCACTTACCACTTAAATTAAAATGTATTTATTATTCTTTGCAATAAAAAAAATCCATTTACTTGAACGTTGATTTAAATTGTCAGGAAAGAAGAGGAAAAAATTTAAAAGGTAAAAAGTTATATGTGTTTAAAAATCCCAAAATCATTTTTAAGGTTGTATTTTCTCTCTAAAATTGTCTTTCTGAAAGTTATAAGAAGCAAAGTAAAAAGATAAATGAATTTATTTAAACAAGTAAAGACCAAGTTTTTAAAATATATTCTTGGATTTTCAAATTCTATTTGAGTTTTGTCTCTCTTAGAATTAAAAATGTCAAGCAAAGCGAGACCAGCTTGCTAGTAAATAAATACAATAGAGGCAGCTCACTGGTAAGTGCTGCTATTTGAGCTATTTCTAGAACAGGCCAGCGGGCGACTCATCTGGTCCTCCACACTATAGACCCTTGTTCTATAGCGTGTCACGAATTAACGTAAATCACTAAACAAATTTACTTAATTGCTTAAAAATTACAATTTTGTTGCTTTCTTCAACATGAGAGCCATAAAAAGCAAGTTTTGTCTTCACTTCCGGTGTAATTTTGACGCTTGACGATGCATGGTACCACACAGGAACACGAGGTCTTGCGTCATCAGAGCGTGTCCACAAAAATAAACCGAGGAAAGATAGTTCATCTGAGTCAGACTTTTATTGTGAAATGTGAACGTTTTACATCCGGGCCAAGGCTACTTCTGACGCTGCTTTGCTGCCATAAGTGTAGTTGTGTCTTATCGAGGCCAGTTGGAATAAAAGCTTTTACAATGCAGGCGTCGTCGTTAAACATCGTTTTGTTTTCGGCTTTTCCTGTTCTGTTGTCGTTGTTGTGTTTCCAAGATGTCGTGGAAGCAGCAAGCGGCAAAGGTGAGTTTAAATGGAGCGCTAGCTTGACCCTTTTGAACACATCCTGCTTCTCTTTGTGTCCTGCTCAGGTAACTTTGCAAGAAATGTCTACGTGTTGAATATATAAGCAACAACTAATATTTTTTTGGCTTATTTAGACTCAGACTTAGAGTTCCTTTTTATTGTCTTTCAAATTTGAACTTTACAGTTCAAATAAGAAGGACATTTCGTTGCATTAGCTGTTGGTAGTGTAAGATAAAAAAGCAACAAAGTGCAGATATAAATAAATAGATTACTGTACAGATAAATATATTGCACTTTTTCATATGCATCCATGTTATGTTGTATTGTCTTTTTTTTTATTCCAACGAGTTAATCCATTTTGAGAGGAGTTGAGGGTATAATTTAAATATGATGCGTTCAAGAGTCTTACGGCCGGAAGGAAAAAGCTGTTACAGAACCTGGAGGTTCTGCTTCGGAGGCTGCGGAACCTCTTCCTAGAATCCAGCAGTGAAAACAATCCTTGGTGGGGGTGGGAGGAGTCTTTGCAGATTTTCTGAGCCCTGGTCAGGCAGCGGCTTTTTGTGATCTCCTGGATAGGAGGAAGAGGAGTCCTGATAATCTTTTGTGCCGTCCTCACCACTCTCTGGAGAGACTTCCTTTTCCATTTCGAATGAACCCTGACTAATAAGCTCACAAAGAAGCCGGAGATAAATCTTACTTCCACTCATCATTTGTGTGTTTTCCATTGTTATTGTATTAACTCTGTATAGTGTGGACTCAGCCTTCACGGTAAGGTCTATTCAGGTGTACTGGAGAGGAGGCTACACCGGATAGTCGAACCTCGGATTCAGAAGGAACAGTGTGGTTTTCGTCCTGGTCGTGGAACTGTGGACCAGCTCTATACTCTGGGCAGAGTCCTTGAGGGTGTATGGGAGTTTGCCAACCAGTCTACATGTGCTTTGTGGACTTGAAGAAGGAATTTTACTGTGTACCCCGGGAAGTCCGGTATGGGGTATCGGATTGTCTGAATGTGGCGGTCTGATCTCTGCACAATCAGTGCCAGAGCTTGGTCCGCAGTAAGTCGGACCCGTTTCCAGTGAGGGTTGGACTCCGCCAAGGCTGCCCTTTTTCACCGATTCTGGTCATAACTTTTATGGACAGAATTTTTAGGCGTAGTCAGAGCGTTGAGGGGTTCCGGTTTGGTGGCCGCAGGATTAGGTCTCTGCTTTTTGCAGATGATTTGGTCCTGATGGCTTCTTCTCGCCAGGATCTTCAGCTCTCACTGGATCGGTTCTCAACTGAGTGTGAAGCGACTGGGATGAGAATCAGCACCTCTAAGTCAGAGTCCATGGTTCTCGCCCGGAAAAGTGTGGAGTGCCATCTACGGGTTGGGGAGGAGATCTTAACCCAAGTGGATGAGTTCAAGTACCTCGGAGTGTTGTTCACGGGTGAGGGAAAAGTGGATGGTGAGATCGACAGGCAACGTCTTTGGTAATGCGGACGCTGTATCGATCCGTTGTGGTGAAGAAGGAGCTGAGCCGGAAGGCAAAGCTCTCATTTTACCCGTCGATCTACGTTCCCATTCTCACCTATGGTCATGAGCTTTGGGTCATGACCGAAAGGACAAGATCACGGGTACAAGCGGCCCAAATGAGTTTCCTCTTCCGGTTGGGTGAGAAGCTCTGTCATCCAGGAGGAACTCAAAGTAAAGCCGCTGCTCCTCCACATGGAGAGGAGCCAGCGCTGGTTCGGGCATCTGGTCAGGATGCCACCCGAACGACTCCCTAAGGAGGTGTTTCGGGCACGTCTGACCGGTAGGAGGCAACGGGGAAGACCCAGGACACGTTGGGAAGAATATGTCTATCGGCCGGCCTGGGAATGTCTCGGGATTTCCCGGGAGGAGCTGGACCAAGTGGCTGGGGAGAGGGAAGTCTGGGCTTCCCTGCTTAGGCTGCTGCCCCCACGACTTGACCTTGGATAAGCGGAAGAAGATGGATGGATGGACTCACCCTGTTGTAAAGATATACTGTATTTATTAGTTGTCACACTAATGCATTATTTGCCTTTGCAGGATTTGGAGATCACATCAGTTGGAGGACGCTGGAAGATGGCAAAAATGAGGCAACGGCCAGGTGAGTCTTAAAGGGTACGATTTTTTTTAAGGTAATTGTCAATGTTTACTTATATAGCCCTAAATCACGGGTGTCTCAAAGGGCTGCACAAGCCTCAGCGACATCCTCGGCTCAGATCCTACATCAGGGCAAGGAAAAAGTCAACCCATTGGTATAACAATGAGAAACCTTGGAGGGGACCGCAGATGTGGGGACCCCTCCTGGGTGACCGGTGCAATGGATGGTGAGTGGATCTAGCATAATATTGCAAGAGTCCAGTCCATAGTGGATCTAACATCATAGTGAGAGTCCAGTCCATAGTGGATCTAGCATCATAATGAGAGTCCAGTCCATAGTGGATCTAACATAATAGTGAGAGTCCAGTCCATAGTGGATCTAACATAATAGTGAGAGTCCAGTCCATAGTGGATCTAACATAATAGTGAGAGTCCAGTCCATAGTGGATCTAACATAATAGTGAGAGTCCAGTCCATAGTGGATCTAACATCATAGTGAGAGTCCAGTCCATAGTGGATCCAACATAATAGTGAGAGTCCAGTCCATAGTGGATCTAACATAATAGTGAGAGTCCAGTCCATAGTGGATCCAACATAATAGTGAGAGTCCAGTCCATAGTGGATCTAACATAATAGTGAGAGTCCAGTCCATAGTGGATCTAACATACTAGTGAGAGTCCAGTCCATAGTGGATCTAACATCATAGTGAGTCCAGTCCATAGTGGATCCAACATACTAGTGAGAGTCCAGTCCATATTGGATCCAACATAATAGTGAGAGTCCAGTTCATAGTGGATCTAACATACTAGTGAGAGTCCAGTCCATAGTGGATCTAACATCATAGTGAGAGTCCAGTCCATAGTGGATCTAACATACTAGTGAGAGTCCAGTCCATAGTGGATCCAACATAATAGTGAGAGTCCAGTTCATAGTGGATCTAACATACTAGTGATAGTCCAGTCTATAGTGGATCTAACATCATAGTGAGAGTCCAGTCCATAGTGGATCTAACATAATAGTGAGAGTCCAGTCCATAGTGGATCTAACATAATAGTGAGAGTCCAGTCCATAGTGGATCTAACATAATAGTGAGAGTCCAGTCCATAGTGGGGCCAGCAGGAAATGGTCTTGAGCGGAGACAGGTCAACGTCCCCAACAGATGCACAGAGGAGTGGTCCACCCTGGGTCCTGACTTTGCACAGCGAGTGCATCATCTGCACCCCCTCCTACAAAGGAGAGGACGGCAGAGCAGAAAAGAAACGGCAGATCAACTGGTCTAAAAGGGGGGTGTATTTGCTTTGTGTCTTCAGTGGTTTGCCCATCATGGTCATCATCCACAAGACCTGGTGTGGAGCCTGCAAAGGTAACACTATTCAATATATAATGGATGACACATTTCGGCATGCAAAAAAATCTGAGAAGTGGATGAAGTTAAGTGTTTGTTGTCGAAGGACATCATGTTAACTTGGAAGGAAATACCATGATTAAGTACGAGTGTGTGACATAACGCTTTGTTTTTACTCTTTGCAGCACTAAAACCCAAATTTGCAGAATCCAAGGAAATCTCGGAGCTTGCCCACAACTTTGTGATGGTCAACCTGGAGGTGAGAAGACACGCTTAAACAGAACACAATTGTTCATCCATCCTTCCATTTTTTCTACCGCTTGTCCCTCTTGTGGGTGGCGGGGGTTGCTGGAGCCTATTGCAGATGCATTTGGGCGGAAGGCGGTTTACACCCTGGACAAGTCGCCACCTCATCGCAGGGCCAACACAGATAGACATTCACACTCACATTCATATTTACCGTATTTCCTTAAATTAGCGCTGGGGCGGTAATTAATTTAAAACCTCTTCTCACTCCGGCGCTTACCAAAGGCATGCGGTAAGTTTAGGCCTGCGCTTATAAATTTGGGTGTTATGTTTTATTATACCATCATGAAAAGCACATTTAATTAAAAAAAAACGTTATGGTCTTACCTTTACTTTATAAATGAAGTCCATGCGCCGCTCCTTCTGAACAAAAGCATCAATAACTTGTTTATAGAAGTCTTCCTTATCTTTCTTCAGTTTCAAAAGTCTCTCTGTCTCGATGGAGATCTTTCTTTAATTATTACTTCCTGCTTCGATTGAAAGTCCAGTTTAGAAAACTGTTGTCAAGGTGAAGTGTCACTCGTGACGTGACGAGTTTGACCCGGCGGTAAAACGAGGCATATGCTAATTCCATCCATCCATTTACTACCGCTTATTCCCTTATGGGGTTGCGGGGGGCGCTGGCGCCTATCTCAGCTACAATCGGGCAGAAGGCGGTGTACACCCTGGACAAGTCGCCACCTCATCGCAGGGCAAACACAGACAGAAAACACTCACATTCACACACTAGGGGCAATTTAGTGTTGCCAATCAACCTATCCCCAGGTGCATGTTTTTGGAAGTGGGAGGAAGCCCACGCATTCACGGGGAGAACATGCAAACTCCACACAGAAAGATCCCGAGCCTGGCATTGAACCCAGGACTGCAGGACCTTCGTATTGTGAGGCAGACACACTAATCCCTCTGCCACCGTGAAGCCCCATACGCTAATTATTCTGCAAAACGAGTTTGACCCGGCGATAAACTGAGGCATATGCTAATTATTTTGCTAAACAAGTTTGACCCGGCGATAAACTGAGGCATATGCTAATTATTTTGCTAAACAAGTTTGACCCGGCAGTAATTCTAAGCATTTGCTAATTATTTTGCGAAACGAGTTTGACCCGGCGGCTAATATATACCCGGCGGCAATTCAAGTAAATACAGCAGGGGTCGGGAACCTTTTTGGCTGAGAGAGCCAAAAAGCCTAATATTTTAAAATGTATTTCTGTAAGAGCCATATAATTGTTTTAATACTGAACACAACTAAACGCCTGCATTTTTAAGAGCCACATTTCTAGACTACAATAGGTCTCTTATTCTTTGTAATAACATTGTTATTCTGAAGCTAACTGTGGAGGGGGCGTGGCCTGCGGGCCTGCAGCGAAGCGGGGTGTTGCCAGGATCAGCTTAGAAATCAGCAACAGGTGCGTAGATGGCCCATCTGGGCCTTGTTATCTAATCACCTGCCGCTCGGTTATAAGCAGCAGCCGGGAGGAGAGACGGGGTTGGAGCTGGAGCCAAAGCACAAGCGAGGACGAAAGACAAAAACAGAGACTTATTGAAAAATAAAACAATATTGTAACCCTGAAACAGGCTCTCATGTCAGTGCTTGGTGGTCTAAAGAACCCCCAGGAGGGCAAGCCCCACACTAACCAATAATAAATAAATAACTTCCTACCATTAACGCAATTTCTTAAACCGGTGCGGTAGAAAACGGATGGATGGATTAAAAATTCATGAGAATTTTTTTATATTTTGAACATTATTTTTAACACTGTGATTACAAGTGGAATTATTCATTACTTATTGTGTTAAGCAACGTCAGCTCGGATTTATCCGAGAGCCAGATGCAGTCATCAAGAGCCACATCTGGCTCTAGAGCCACAGGTTCCCTACCCCTGAAATACAGTATAACAATTACAAAAGTTTATGTAATAAAAAATTTTATCGTCCTGAATAAATTGATTGGTGTTTTCACCGGTCACTCACGCTGTCTCGCCAACACGTGCAAAGAGCCAGTGCACACATACAAAAGCCGTCCAAGAGAAGCAACAAACAATTTGCAGTCATGTTGTTATGATTGAATATACATCCAATGGCAGCTAACACTAGCTATCCATATTGCGTTTACTAGCGTGCATGTCTTATGTACGTACGTTATGTACAAGAAGCCGAAAGAGGGCGGAATAGACTGTGTCAAACACATTGGAAAGTTGTTGCTTTCCAGGCATCCGGGGAAATGTTGCAAACAACCCCTTTTAAGAGCATAAGATCAACATATACAGAGGAACCTGGATTCACAAACTTAATTGGCTCTTGAGCATGGTTCGTAAACTGAGAAGTTTGTACAGGGCTCTAAAGGGCACGTGATTTCGGAACGCATTGCATACTTGCAAACCCTCCCGATTTTCCCAGGAGATTCCCGAATTTCTGAGCCCCTCCCGAAAATCTCCCGGGGCAACCATTCTCCTGATTTCCTCCCAAACAACAATATTGGGGGCGTGCCTTAAAGGTTTTATCCTTTGGCGTCCTCTACAACCTGTCGTCACGCCTGCTTTTCCTCCATACAAGCTACATGCCTGCCCAATCACAGAAATATGCGGCCATTACACAAAGTGAATGCAAGGCATACTTGATAAACAGCCATACAGGTCACATTGAGGGTGGCTGTATAAACAACTTTAACACTGTTACAAATATGCGCCACACAGTGATCCCACACCAAACAAGAATGACAAACAAATTTTGGGAGAACATCCGCACCGTAACACAACATAAACACAACACAACAAATACCCAGAACCCTTTGCAGCACTAACTCACGAATTCGGAGGTCTCCTCAAGGTTGACAAGTATGATGCATTGTTGGGCCGCAATATACATTTTTATTGGTTTTATTTTGTCTACATGGTTAATGTGAGAGAGAGCAAAAAACTGGATTAAAATAATTTGTACAAATAAAAAAAAATTAGGGGACGATACCCGATTTTAAAGGTTTATTACCTTGAAAAAATAAGTTAAATGGGTGGAATTGATCCATATGAGCACATCCATTCAACAAGAGATTTGAGTGAGCTGCTGCCATTTATGAATCCAAGCTTGTCCATATTTTGTCTGAGTCAGGTTTAGTACTGGTGAAGAATTTCAGAATGCGAAGTCCCTTAAGGCTGTCTTCCATTTAAACTGCACTCATAGTCATGCACCTGGGGATTAGGTAGATTGGCAACACTAAATTGTCTCTAGTGTGTGAATGTTGTCTGTCTATATGCGATGAGGTGGCGACTTGTCCAGGTTGTACCCCGCCTTCCGCCTGAATGCAGCTGAGATAGGCTCCAGCACCCCCACGACCCCGAACAGGACAACTAGTAGAAAAATGAATGGATGGATAATCTACGGCTTTAATCTCTTATGTGTTAGAAATAGTGAGCATGTTTATCAAAAAACAGCAAGCCCATTATTACTTCAAATACTTTTAATCATTGCGCTACCTTTTGAAAAATACTAATTAATTTTTGCGCGTAGTCACGACTAAAAGTAAACAGACAATATGCTTTTTTCCAAAACACAGTACATTGTTTGTAGTCCACAGCGAGCTTTGCTAAAGCCAACAGCTCACCAAATGCTGTGTGAAAGAGAATAAATCATGCTTTAATTTCACAACTACCAGTGTGAAAATGGTGTAAAGTAATGTTTGATCTTACCTTTGGTGCTCAAAAACCTAAACCGTTTTGCAACAATAAAAGAAAATGTTTTACCTTGTGTCCGCGAATACCGGTATTGGTGGTATGCAAGCGACAAGTGACGAATGGTAGCAAGAGGAGGTAGTGTGTTACTGCCCCAAAGTCGAGGGAGAGTCCTCCTCTCTTCCTGCTCCTCTTTTCCTCTTGTTTTGGTCTCACTCAGACCAGGCTGGGCTTCACTTGGTCTTCCTGGTGTCTTTTTTTTGTCAGCGCTTTAAAATCAATCAAAGTTTATTCATATAGCCCTAAATCACAAGGGTCTCAAAGGGCTGCACAAGCCACAACAACATCCTCGGTTCAGAGCCCACATAAGAGCAAAATGTGTCTGTGGTGACCCATGATGATTTTGTTGTTGGCTTTACTCCTCCTAAATAGTCCTTTAACTCCACAGTAAATCCCTCCTTCTTTCCAGAGTGGTCTGTTGGCTTTTTAAACCCATATTGAATAAGCAAAATAGACAAAAGTTGGTGAGTAGCAAGAAAAAAATCCCATCAAAGCATCGAGAAGTGTCAACCGAGTAATAACTTTGTAAACAGGATGTGAAGTAGAGGCCACCTCTCCAACATGGCCAAATCAGTGTATACAGAAGGTGCCCTAAAGCTTCAAGCGCCACACAAAATGAAGCGTTCGCACACAGAGGCATATTTGGTCCAATCAAAAAGGTGGCAAAATAGAGGCGTTCATAAATCGAGGTTCCGCTATGTTCATGTCAGAGGTCTGGAAGTGTTGTTCAAGTGTACAACAGTGCCCCCCCCAGACATGCATTGGATGCAACCATCACTGTACACCAGTGGTTCTCAACATTTTTTCAGTGATGTACCCCCTGTGAACATGTTTTTCATTCAAGTACCCCAAAGTCAGAGCAAAGTATTTTTGGTTGAAAAAAAGAGATAAAGAAGTAAAATACAGCACTAAGTCATCAGTTTCTGATTATTAAATTGTATAAAAGTGCAAAATATTGCTCATTTTAGTGGTCTTTCTTGAACTATTTGGAAAAAAGATATAAAAATAACTAAAAACTTGTTGAAACATAAACAAGTGATTCAATTATAAATACAGATTTCTCCACATAGAAGTAATCATCAACTTAAAGTGCCCTCTTTGGGGATTGTAATAGAGATCCATCTGGATTCATCAACTTACTTCTAAACATTTCTTCACAAAAAAAGAAATCTTTAACATCAATATTTATGGAACATGTCCACAAAAAATCTAGCTGTCAACACTGAATATTGCATTGTTGCATTTCTTTTCACACTTTATGAACTTACATTCATATATTCAATAAATATATTCATAAAGGATTTTTGAATTGTTGCTATTTTTGAAAAATCTCACATACCCCCTGGCATACCGTCAAGTTCCCCCAGGGGTACACATACCCCCATTTGAGAACCACTGCATTAGACCACCTGACCTTCTTCAATCGCTGCAGAGTGCAGTGAAGTGAATTATATTTATATAGCGCTTTTTCTCAAGTGACTCAAAGCGCTTTACATAGTGAAACCCAATATCTAAGTTACATTTAAACCAGTGTGGCTGGCACTGGGAGCAGGTGGGTAAAGTGTCTTGCCCAAGGACACAACGGCAGTAACAAGGATGGCACAAGCGGGAATCGAACCTGCAACTCTCAAGTTGCTGACACGGCCACTCTACCAACCGAGCTAGGGGGCGGCATAGCGCAGTGAATACACTCTTTAGCCAATTGAAGCCTCTCAATTAGCCTGAACGTATGGCTCAAATTCAACACTTGTCGTTTAACTTAATCCACTTCCGTATTTCATTGCTTGGACAGGACGAGGAGGAGCCAAAAGAGGAGAACTTCAGTCCCGACGGCGGCTACATTCCTCGCATCCTCTTCCTCGGTAAGCCAAACGTTGTGATGCCACAGAGAGACATGACGGGCTGACGCTTGTTTGGAATTGATCAACAAGTAACCCCCTTGCCTGCAGATCCCAGTGGCCAAGTTCACCCTGAAATAACCAATAAAATGGGGAACCCCAACTACAAGTACTTCTACAGCAGCGCAGAGCAAGGTAAGCATGAATAGAAATGAAACTATTGTCGTCGTAAAGTAACTACATGTAGTCTGTTGACATTAATATCAGTATCTCTGTGATAAGGGGGTGAATAGTAGAGTTATTGCTATGGCAACCACTGGTTACCTATTTCGTGGTCAATACTTATTGGGGTATTTCAGTCCAACATTGATAGCGGACCTTGCAAAAGGGACTTAAACCGCATTAACAAACTGATCCAGAAAGCCGGCCAAACTATTGGCTCGCAGTTGGATTTTGTGTCAGTGAGGACATAGGAAGACACTAGACAAACTGCAGGCCCTCATGGACAATCCTGCCCACCCACTCCAGCAGACAATTAAGGGACAGCAGAGTTCACACTCCAACAGGCTCCTTCAGCTTTGTTCCCACAGTGTTCAATTCAAGAACTCCTTCATTCCACACTCCATCCAGCTGTGTAATCACTCGCCATACAGCAATAGATGATATCTGTCTATTACCTGACACCTTCTATGTTAGCTACTTCTTTGTTTTTAATGTCTATTTTCTGCTGGATTTACTCTCTATTTTATGCTGCAACTGTCACATATACTGTAATATTGTACATGGTAATTGTTATATATTATATATATAATATAGACATAATATATCAGTATATATACAATACTGTACATATTATGTATATATGTTATATCGCTATATTTAGTCTATTTATACCTGTATTGTCCTTTCCTTCCTTACTAGGGATGTCCGATAGTATCGGACTGCCGATATTATCGGCCGATAAATGCTTTAAAATGTAATATCGGAAATTATCGGTATCGGTTTCAATTAGTAAAATTGATGTCTCTTTAGAAGTCCGCTGAGCACACGGACGGACGTAGGGAAAGGTACAGAGCGCCAGTAGCCCTTAAAGGCACTGCCTTTTGCGTATCAGCCTAGTCACATGATATCTACAACTTCTCACGCACACATCTTAATGCAAGGCAAACTTGGTAAACAGCCATACGGGTCACACTGAGGGTGGCCGTATAAACAACTTTAACACTGTTACAAATATGCGTCACACTGTCAACCCACACCAAACAAGAATGACAAACACATTTCGGGAGAACATCCGCACCGTAACACAACAGAACAAATACCCAGCACCCCTTGCAGCACTTTTGTATGAACGATAAAAGTCTGAATATTGAGAACATATGAACGTCACACCCCCTCTCAATCGACATTTTTTACAGTCAAGCCAAATGCAACAAAAATGCAACAAACACAGCGAAATATGAATGTGATATCACTAAGCTTTAGAAGTTTCTTGTAAAAATCTCCTTCCACGTCTGTCCCTGACACCCACATTTCAGGCCGGCTGCTCTGGAAACTCTGTGGAAACGCTCCCCAGCCACACTGCTTGGTGCCTCGTCTGACCTGCTGTGACGTAGATTACCAGAGTAACTTGTAGGGTTGTACGGTACACGGGTGTTAGTATAGTACCACCATACTAATGAATAGGGCTGGGCGATATATAGCAGGTTTGTCTCTGTGCGATATAGAAAATGACTATCGTAATATTCGAGTAAACGTTCTCACGCAGTTGTTTTTAGCTGCGGGCATTACACTACAGGCTCTTCCCACTCCTTCTTGTGTCTCCTTCTCACAGACAGCAAGCGCACAAAGTTACACACGTCACGTCATACGTCACATACGTAACACACCCTCACGAAGAAGAGGTAGCAGCGTGGCTAACATTAGCTGTGATGCTAGCGGAGTGTTGCGAGTGGTAATACGAGAGAAAGAAGGTGCGAATCTGGTAACAAATGAAGGAAGAATTAATTCCCAAGAAAAACAGCAGGGGGTCCATCGTCCGGCGGTGACTTGGCTTCAAGCGGGAATATGTCGAATAGACAACTTTAATTTGTCAAGTGTGGGGCACAAGCGTAGCATTACTGCTAATATGTAGCATCATTTGAAAAGTCACCTGCTAATAACTGTTTAATAAATACAGTTTTGGTCAAATGACTTAGTTGTGATTTCCCTCTCTGCATGAAAGTTTAAAAGTAGCATGTATGAAGAAGAATGTTTTAATGTAGACACATAGAATCATCATACTGCTGTGATTATATGCATCAAGTGTTCATTCAAGGCTAAGGCAAAATACAGAGATATATATCGTGTTTCGCGATATGGCCTGAAAATACCAAGATATTAACAAAAGGCCATATCGCCCAACCTACTAAAGAATCATATTCAGTACCATACCGCCTCTGAAAAGTACCGGTCCGCCAGACTCTAAGATTTTTTGTTAAAATAAAGCCAATAACACAATAATTTCTGGTCCCATTTATTTAGAAAAGTATCAAAGTAATATTGGTATCAGGACAACTCTTGTCACTAAAAGATCAAAAGCGCAGATTCCAACCACTGAAATATGTTGTATAGTTCAAGACTTATGATAATTAGAAAACATCACTCCACATCATAATGGCAGCTACACTTTCATATTAAAGATCTAAAAAAAATATTTGGGAATGTCCGGCGAGCCAGATTGAAAAGCTTAATGGGCCGCATGTGACGCCCGGGCCTTAATTTGCCCAGGTCTGCTTTAAATTGTATATGCATTAGATAGATAGATAGCACTTTGATTCCTTGCTGCATCACAGCTCTACTAATCTTTTTTTAAAAAAAATTTTTTAAAAGCACATGCTATGTATTTTTGGCATAAATTACGCATTTTTTGAACTGATATGAAATATCAATTGTCCACTAGATGAGACCAAACAAATCTGAACATGGCCACTGATTGGTTCAGCCACAGGCAGCATTACTATATCGAATTAAACCAGAATAAAAATTACGGTGGGTGTTTTCATACCTAAAGGGCTCTCATCTTTTTAAAACATGTATTTAGAAGGTCAGCTACAACGATGAAAATATTTGATTCATAATTCATTATTCGTAACTGGGGAATAAGCGGTAGAAGAAGGATGGATGGATGGAACCAATTAACAGCAATACATGAGGGTGAGTTCAAATTTCGGCGGAGTCATACCAAAGACTATATAAATGGGACCCTTCACCTCCCTGCTTGGCACTCAGCATCAAGGGTTACAATTGGGGGTTGAAACACCAAAATGATTCCTGCGGCGGCCACTGCTGCTGCTCACTGCTCCCCTCACCTCCCAGGGGCTGGGTCAAATGCAGAGGGTAATTTCCCCACACCGAGTGTGTGTGTGTGTGTGTGTGTGTGTGTGTGTGTGTGTGTGTGTGTGTGTGTGAGACAATCATTGGTACTTTAAATTTAAGTTTTAACTTTATTTGTATGTATTTTTTTAATGGTAACTATTCTAATAAAGTGGTTTGGGATAGAAAAAAATGCTATCAAGCCAGCAGAGGGCGCCGACTCAGGCCAATTGACAAGAGTTAAGTTTTAAGATGCTGTATGCCTGTAATTGTTCATGTCTAAAACTGCATTTTTTTAAACGTGTTATCGGGTTTTAAGAACTGTGTGAGGGATATTATTAGTTTTAAAGATTAAAAATAAGTATTTTAGGGCTGAGTGCATCCATTATTTCCTTTTTTTTCCTCTGCTATTCTTGGGGAGTCTAGGAATGCAACCCCTATAAATAATGGGATTTGTTGTATATAGTTTTGTACTGATAAACCTAAGGGTAGGTGTTAATCCCACCCTTCTGTGTGTGTTTCAGTGGTGTCTGGGATGAAGGAGGCGGAGGAAAAGCTGACTGGTGACGCATTCAAACGCAGCCACGCTGGTGATGAGCTGTGAGGGGGCAGCAAGTCTCCCCAAACGGGACAGTTTCTCCCGTTAAGATTTTACACTACTATTCCCATCATAAAAATGCTCTTATTTTATATTTGGGATATTTGTACGATGCAGTACTGTAATGATCGTCTGATGTGGATATTATTAAACCACAGCAGACTTTTAAGTGCCATATTTTTGGCCTCTTTGGTGCACATTTATAAGAGCACTTCCACATAGTACTGTAGACTAAAAGTGTGCTAATTTTGACTAAACTTTAATGTTTTTCCAAAAGCCACGATGTTTTCTACAAGCTAACAAAGCTGTGGATCCTTCCAAAGACCTGTCTGATTCCACATTGTCGCAGAAATGTGAATTTAACTTTGTATATTTTTTTTCTTGTTACTTCTGCACTGTTGGAAAACACTGTGTGCTTTGTTCTACTCAATATATAAGTGTGAAAATAAAAAAACATGTTGTAGTGAATGACTCGGGCAAATCCTTACACAACAGCGAGTGGATTATATCAAAGTTTATTGTCCCAACATCGGTGGCGAATCCCTTATTGCCACGTGTGCCAACACAACAGCGGAACACACAAAAGAGTTGAAACTCAAACCCAAAATTATTACAATCCAGCTAGGACACATGTGGAGCTAAAGTGCATCGTCAGCTGAAAATGACAGGCGAAATAAAACATTTTTTTAAAAGCCTCTAAAATCAAACCTATGTAAATATTGCTAAAACAGGAGACATGCATGTCAGCCTAATCGAATTATTACAGTATTAGTGTTTCCTTTTTTTAAATTGTAGTATCTTACAATATGCACCACAGAGGAGTACCGTTGATAACAAAGAAGGTAAGTGTGATGATAACCATAGACCATATTCCAATTATACCAGACGTAAAAATCAATTAAATTCAGCAGTACCTTAAAAAACCGTATCACTCAACACACACCTTTTCCCACCCTATTAATCACATCTTTAAAGGGGGATTATTTTTACTCTTATTATAGCTCTTTTTACACTTTAAAATTTTTACTTAAACATTGATTGTACTGCTAATGTATCTAAAGAACTCATATGCTCTCAAAACCGGTATGTCCAAAAAATATGTTAATGAGATTTAATATCAGATATTAAATCATGTATTTGTATTGCTTTTAGCAAAAAGATGGATCATTAATGAACTATTTACTTGTGTCATTTCCCGCTAAAAGAAATCCGTAAAAAACAGTTAAAAAAAAAAAAAGTCCATAGTATGAATAAGTTTGGTCTTATGTTTACTTGAGTCTGGCTAGGAGCTTATCACATTCCAGTCATTTCAGTGTATTATGGCAGATTATTTACGACAAAATAAGTTACGTGAAGAAGAAAGATGACTGTAAAGTCCAGCTGTGCGAAGGCATTTAAATCTACTTTGTGACGAGTAAGGAGTCGTTAGTTATCGTGAAGTTGCTCCTAAAATGACTGCGTTATAATTTTGCACTTTATATATATATAAAAAAAAAACACACAAAGCTGCGTGATGTTTGCAATGAGAATGACACAGCTATGATTAAAAAAAATGCCCTCAAAGATGAAGTACGGTGCACGTGTCACAGACCTTCGCCAGTCTCGACCAGCAACAAGATTTGTCTCTCTCTCCTTCTTCCAGGATTAAAAAAAAAAAAAAAAAAAAAAGGTGCATTGCGATAAAAAGATGAGGTGTGTGTTTGTGGGGCCCACCTAGAACCTTCCCTGCTTAGCGTCTCCGATGGCGCCCCACACGTCAAAGACAAACTCGTCCGGAAAGGCAAAGTCCCCAAGAGTCTCGTCCAGCGCCATGGCGAACTCGTCTGGGTTTTTCTTGTCGCGGCCCACCTCCACCATTGTTGCAGCTGAAGAAAAACAGAGAAAAATTCATATCAAGGATCTTTCGTTAGCTACTAAGAACACCTGAGTACTCCTGTCGTGTAGAGCAGTGTTTTTCAACTAGTGTGCCGTGAGAGATTATCTCATTTCACCTTTTTGGGTTAAAAATATTTTTTGCAAACCAGTAATTATTGTCTGCAAATGATGTGTTGTTGTTGAGCATCGGTGCTGTCAAGAGTTCGGCAGAGTAACCGTGTAATACTCTTACATATCAGTAGGTGGCAGCCGGTAGCTAATTGCTTCGTAGATGTCGGAAACAGCGGGAGGCAGCATGCAGGTAAAAAGGTGTCTAATGCTTAAACCTTGGGTGCCCACACTTCTTCTGCAAGCGAGCTACTTTTCAATTGACCAGGTCGAGGGGATCTACCTCATTCATATATATCATTTATACGTTTTTATCTATGAAACATACGTTTTTGGTAACATATTAAAGGTTTTTAATGATAATACAATAATGTTTAACACATATAGAGTCCTTTCTTTCACAAAGACAAGAATATAAGTTGGAGTATTACCTGATTCGGATGACTTGAATTGATTGGAATCAGACAGAAGTGCGGATAATGTCGGCATCTTATTTGTCCAGCTTCCATACTCGTTTTTATACACTTTACAAGAAATCCATTAGCTTCGTAGCTTACTAGCTTGTGCACGCCAGCTTTCTGAGACTCTTATTTTGTTAGCGCAGGCAAAAGGAAGCAGCGCTTTTATTGTGAAGATAGGAACTGTGCAGTCGGTCTTTAGAGTTTTGACAGCAGGTACGGCGCGAATGTGTTGAAATAAAAAGTGTTTCTCGCCTTCCCGTCTATCACTTTTTCTTAATAATGAGCTCGGAGCAGCCAGTGTCATCTCACAAGACCCTCAGGTGTCCTGAATGTCAAATCAAGTGACGTCTTGGTGAAGATTAATGATCGTTAATTATTAGGTCTATTTTTTTAAATGCCTGGCTGGCGATAGACTAACACATCCTCCGCAATCGACCGGTAGCTCGCGATCGACGTAATGGGCACCCCTGGCTTAAACCAACAACAAACAAAAGGTGAGTGCCCCTAAGAAAAGAGATTGAAGTTTAAGGATGGCTATGCAGAAAGAAACTAAAACCGAACTGGCTGCAAAGTAAACAAAAACAGAATGCTGGACGACAGCAAAGACTTAATGTGGAGCAAAGACGGTGTCCACAATGTACATCCGAACATGACATGACAATCAACAATGTCCCCACAAAGAAGGATAAAAATAACTGAAATATTCTTGATTGCTAAAAACAAAATAGATGCGGGAAATATTGTTCAAAGGAAGACATGAAACTGCTACAGGAAAATACCCCTAAAAACAAAACAAGAGAAAAAGCCACCAAAATAGGAGCCCAAGACAAGAACGAAAACACTACACAGCAAAAAAGTCCAAATAAGTCAGGGTGTGATGTGACAGGTGGTGACAGTACACCTACTTTGAGACAAGAGCTATAGTGATGTACGCTTGGTTATGCTTTAAAGTCATATCCAACAATTGCGACAACAACTTTTTACTGTCAGCCAAGTTTTGTTTTTTAATGATTTTTCCTGATGGTGTCCCTCCAGATTTTTTCAAATGCAAAAAATGTGCATCGGCTCAAAAAAGGTTGAAAAACACTGGTATAGAGCAGTGGTTCTTAACCTGGGTTCGATCTAACCCGAGAGGTTCGGTGAGTCGGCCTCAGGGGTTCTGCGGAGGTCAAGACACACACAACTCATCGTGTAAATAAAAACTTCTCCCCATCGGCGTATTATGGATACCACCAAACAATGTTCCCTCTAATTTGTAATTTGTTGTGAGGTCATGCACTGTGTTGGTTTTGTTCTTTGAACAAGGTGATGTTCATGCACGGTTAATTTTGTGCACCAGTAAAAAAAAACCTAACTCTGTCTTGAATTTGAAAACATTTTTTTTTGTTTTTTCACTAAAGAAGGGTTCAGTGAATGCGTATATGAAACTGAAACTGGTGGGGCTCGGTACCTCCAACAGGGTTAAGAACCACTGGTATAGAGGATCTTTGAATAGCTACTTAAAAACAGCTGAGCACTCATTACATATAAAGAGTCTTGGACTAGCTGCTTGGAAATGAAGAGCACTCCTGTCATGTGAAGGGTCTTGGCCCAGCTGCATAAAAAAATACAAAGCACTCCTGTCACATAAAGGATCTTCAACTAGCTACTAAATAGAGCAGCGCACACCTGTCGTATAGAGGATCTTTGACTAGCTATTTAAAAAAAGCTGAGCACTTATATCATATAAAGGATCAGAGTGTCCGCCCTGAGATTGGTAGGTTCCGACAGAGTCTTACCAAAGACTATAAAAATGGGAGCCATTACCTCCCTGCTTGGCACTCAGCATCAAGGGTTGGAATTGGGGGTTAAATCACTGCTGCTGCTCACTGCTCCCCTCACCTCCCAGGGGGTGCTTAAAGGTGATGGGTAAGATGCAGATAATCATTTCGCCACACATAGTGTGTGTGTGACAATCATTAGTACTTTAACTTTACTTTACCTTTTTGGACTAGCTGCGTTAAAAATTCTAAGCACTCCTGTTATATAAAAGGTCTTGGACCAGCTACTTAAAAAATGCAATGCACTCATGTCACATACAGGATCTTTGACTAGCTACTAAATACAGCAGAGCACTCCTGCCATATAGAGGCTCGTTGAGGAAATGCCGATCACTCCTGTCATGTGAAGGATCTTGGCCCAGCTGCTTAAAAAACACAAAGCACTGCTGTCACAAAGGATCTTTGACTAGCTACTAAAAACAGCAGCACATTCCTGTCATATAGAGGATCTTTGTCTATCTACTTAAAAACAGCTGAGCACTTAGGTCATACAGTATAAAAGATTTTGGACTAGCTGCTTAAAAATGCAAAGCACTCCTTTCATATAAAGGGTCTTGGACCAGCTACTTAAAAAATGCAATGCACTCATGTCACATACAGGATCTTTGACTAGCTACTAAATACAGCAGAGCACTCCTGCCATATAGAGGCTCGTTGAGGAAATGCCGAGCACTCCTGTCATGTGAAGGATCTTGGCCCAGCTGCTTAAAAAACACAAAGCACTGCTGTCACAAAGGATCTTTGACTAGCTACTAAAAACAGCAGCACATTCCTGTCATATAGAGGATCTTTGTCTATCTACTTAAAAACAGCTGAGCACTTAGGTCATACAGTATAAAAGATTTTGGACTAGCTGCTTAAAAATGCAAAGCACTCCTTTCATATAAAGGGTCTTGGACCAGCTACTTAAAAAATGCAATGCACTCATGTCACATACAGGATCTTTGACTAGCTACTAAATACAGCAGAGCACTCCTGCCATATAGAGGCTCGTTGAGGAAATGCCGAGCACTCCTGTCATGTGAAGGATCTTGGCCCAGCTGCTTAAAAAACACAAAGCACTGCTGTCACAAAGGATCTTTGACTAGCTACTAAAAACAGCAGCACATTCCTGTCATATAGAGGATCTTTGTCTATCTACTTAAAAACAGCTGAGCACTTAGGTCATACAGTATAAAAGATTTTGGACTAGCTGCTTAAAAATGCAAAGCACTCCTTTCATATAAAGGGTCTTGGACCAGCTACTTAAAAAATGCAATGCACTCATGTCACATACAGGATCTTTGACTAGCTACTAAATACAGCAGAGCACTCCTGCCATATAGAGGCTCGTTGAGGAAATGCCGATCACTCCTGTCATGTGAAGGATCTTGGCCCAGCTGCTTAAAAAACACAAAGCACTGCTGTCACAAAGGATCTTTGACTAGCTACTAAAAACAGCAGCACATTCCTGTCATATAGAGGATCTTTGTCTATCTACTTAAAAACAGCTGAGCACTTAGGTCATACAGTATAAAAGATTTTGGACTAGCTGCTTAAAAATGCAAAGCACTCCTTTCATATAAAGGGTCTTGGACCAGCTACTTAAAAAATGCAATGCACTCATGTCACATACAGGATCTTTGACTAGCTACTAAATACAGCAGAGCACTCCTGCCATATAGAGGCTCGTTGAGGAAATGCCGAGCACTCCTGTCATGTGAAGGATCTTGGCCCAGCTGCTTAAAAAACACAAAGCACTGCTGTCACAAAGGATCTTTGACTAGCTACTAAAAACAGCAGCACATTCCTGTCATATAGAGGATCTTTGTCTATCTACTTAAAAACAGCTGAGCACTTAGGTCATACAGTATAAAAGATTTTGGACTAGCTGCTTAAAAATGCAAAGCACTCCTTTCATATAAAGGGTCTTGGACCAGCTACTTAAAAAATGCAATGCACTCATGTCACATACAGGATCTTTGACTAGCTACTAAATACAGCAGAGCACTCCTGCCATATAGAGGCTCGTTGAGGAAATGCCGAGCACTCCTGTCATGTGAAGGATCTTGGCCCAGCTGCTTAAAAAACACAAAGCACTGCTGTCACAAAGGATCTTTGACTAGCTACTAAAAACAGCAGCACATTCCTGTCATATAGAGGATCTTTGTCTATCTACTTAAAAACAGCTGAGCACTTAGGTCATACAGTATAAAAGATTTTGGACTAGCTGCTTAAAAATGCAAAGCACTCCTTTCATATAAAGGGTCTTGGACCAGCTACTTAAAAAATGCAATGCACTCATGTCACATACAGGATCTTTGACTAGCTACTAAATACAGCAGAGCACTCCTGCCATATAGAGGCTCGTTGAGGAAATGCCGAGCACTCCTGTCATGTGAAGGATCTTGGCCCAGCTGCTTAAAAAACACAAAGCACTGCTGTCACAAAGGATCTTTGACTAGCTACTAAAAACAGCAGCACATTCCTGTCATATAGAGGATCTTTGTCTATCTACTTAAAAACAGCTGAGCACTTAGGTCATACAGTATAAAAGATTTTGGACTAGCTGCTTAAAAATGCAAAGCACTCCTTTCATATAAAGGGTCTTGGACCAGCTACTTAAAAAATGCAATGCACTCATGTCACATACAGGATCTTTGACTAGCTACTAAATACAGCAGAGCACTCCTGCCATATAGAGGCTCGTTGAGGAAATGCCGAGCACTCCTGTCATGTGAAGGATCTTGGCCCAGCTGCTTAAAAAACACAAAGCACTGCTGTCACAAAGGATCTTTGACTAGCTACTAAAAACAGCAGCACATTCCTGTCATATAGAGGATCTTTGTCTATCTACTTAAAAACAGCTGAGCACTTAGGTCATACAGTATAAAAGATTTTGGACTAGCTGCTTAAAAATGCAGAGCACTCCTTTCATATAAAGGGTCTTGGACCAGCTACTTAAAAAATGCAATGCACTCATGTCACATACAGGATCTTTGACTAGCTACTAAATACAGCAGAGCACTCCTGCCATATAGAGGCTCGTTGAGGAAATGCCGAGCACTCCTGTCATGTGAAGGATCTTGGCCCAGCTGCTTAAAAAACACAAAGCACTGCTGTCACAAAGGATCTTTGACTAGCTACTAAAAACAGCAGCACATTCCTGTCATATAGAGGATCTTTGTCTATCTACTTAAAAACAGCTGAGCACTTAGGTCATACAGTATAAAAGATTTTGGACTAGCTGCTTAAAAATGCAAAGCACTCCTTTCATATAAAGGGTCTTGGACCAGCTACTTAAAAAATGCAATGCACTCATGTCACATACAGGATCTTTGACTAGCTACTAAATACAGCAGAGCACTCCTGCCATATAGAGGCTCGTTGAGGAAATGCCGAGCACTCCTGTCATGTGAAGGATCTTGGCCCAGCTGCTTAAAAAACACAAAGCACTGCTGTCACAAAGGATCTTTGACTAGCTACTAAAAACAGCAGCACATTCCTGTCATATAGAGGATCTTTGTCTATCTACTTAAAAACAGCTGAGCACTTAGGTCATACAGTATAAAAGATTTTGGACTAGCTGCTTAAAAATGCAAAGCACTCCTTTCATATAAAGGGTCTTGGACCAGCTACTTAAAAAATGCAATGCACTCATGTCACATACAGGATCTTTGACTAGCTACTAAATACAGCAGAGCACTCCTGCCATATAGAGGCTCGTTGAGGAAATGCCGAGCACTCCTGTCATGTGAAGGATCTTGGCCCAGTTGCTTAAAAAACACAAAGCACTGCTGTCACAAAGGATCTTTGACTAGCTACTAAAAACAGCAGCACATTCCTGTCATATAGAGGATCTTTGTCTATCTACTTAAAAACAGCTGAGCACTTAGGTCATACAGTATAAAAGATTTTGGACTAGCTGCTTAAAAATGCAAAGCACTCCTTTCATATAAAGGGTCTTGGACCAGCTACTTAAAAAATGCAATGCACTCATGTCACATACAGGATCTTTGACTAGCTACTAAATACAGCAGAGCACTCCTGCCATATAGAGGCTCGTTGAGGAAATGCCGAGCACTCCTGTCATGTGAAGGATCTTGGCCCAGCTGCTTAAAAAACACAAAGCACTGCTGTCACAAAGGATCTTTGACTAGCTACTAAAAACAGCAGCACATTCCTGTCATATAGAGGATCTTTGTCTATCTACTTAAAAACAGCTGAGCACTTAGGTCATACAGTATAAAAGATTTTGGACTAGCTGCTTAAAAATGCAAAGCACTCCTTTCATATAAAGGGTCTTGGACCAGCTACTTAAAAAATGCAATGCACTCATGTCACATACAAGATCTTTGACTAGCTACTAAAAAAAGCAGAGCACTTCTGCCATATAAAGGCTTTTTGAGTAGCTCTTTAAAAACAGCCGAGCCCTCCAGCCAAATACAATATAAGGTATTTTAATGGCTACTTAAAAAGATCTGAGTGCTCCTGTCGCATAGAGAATCTTTGACTAGCGACTTAAAACAGCCGAGCACTCTTGCAACATAAAGGATCTTTGACAAGCTAGGTAAAAACAGCAGCGCACTCCTGCTATGTAGAGGACATTTGACTCGCTAATTGAAAACAGCAGAGCACTCTTGTCATATAGACGATCCATCCGTTTTCTACCGCTTGTCCCTTTTTGGGGTCCTTGACTCGCTAATTGAAAACAGCAGAACACTCCTGTCACATAGAGGATCCTTGACTAGCTAATTGAAAAGAGCAGAGCACTCCTGTCAGAGGTTTCTTGACTAGTGTTTGTTTGTAGTAAGTAGTTAAGTAGGTGGATGGTGGACACTCACCAAGTTCTGTGTCTCGGATGCCCATGTAGCTCTCCAGGAGGTCATCCACCTTCTTTACTGCTTTCTCTTCAAACTCTGTTGGCTGAAGAAGGCAAGAAAATGAAAAGAAAATTAATAGATAAAATAAATTGTGAAGATAAAAAGAATCGACTCTTGTATTGATCATATAATGATACTACCCATGGTATCGATGCCACCAATGTATGAATCTGGCAATCAGGCAAGTATTTTAACTCCTGAACACAACCGCACACCTCTGCCTTTCTTTTTAGCCTTTCTTCCCGCGGCTCTCCACACCCCGAAAAACACACCCTCACGCACGGCTTCGCGCGACACCTGCTCGTCTCGTAAACACCCATTTCATGAAGTGCTCATTAATCATAGAGCTGCAACAATACATTAAGGATGACAGTTGCAATGGGACATTTTTTAGCATCTAATATCAAACAATTCTTCCCATAACCACAACCATCATCGCTCATCTGTGACGGGAACTAACAAGCCAAATACAAACCCTGTTTCCATAGGAGTTGAGAAATTGTGTTAGATGTAAATATAAACAGAATACAATGATTTGCAAATCCTTTTCAACCCATATTCAATTGAATGCACTACAAAGACAACATATTTGATGTTCAAACTCAAACTTAATTTTTTTTTGCAAATAATAATTAACTTAGAATTTCCTGGCTGCAACACGTGCCAAAGTAGTTGGGAAAGGGCATGTTCACCACTGTGTTACATCCCCTTTTCTTTTAACACCACTCAATAAACGTTTGGGAACTGAGGAAACTAATTGTTGAAGCTTTGAAAGTGGAATTCTTTCCCATTCTTGTTTTATGTACAGCTTCCGTCCTTCAACAGTCCGGGGTCTCCGCTGTCCTATTTTACACTTCATAATGCGCCACACATTTTCCATGGGAGACAGGTCTGGACTGCAGGCGGGCCAGGAAAGTACCCGCACTCTTTTTTTACGAAGCCACGCTGTTGTAACACATGCTGAATGTGGTTTGGCATTGTCTTGCTGAAATAAGCAGGGGCGTCCATGAAAAAGACGACGCTTAGATGGCAGCATATGTTGTTCCAAAACCTGTGTGTACCTTTCAGCATTAATGGTGCCTTCATAGATGTGTAAGTTACCCATGCCTTGGGCACTAATGCACCCCCATACCATCACAGATGCTGGCTTTTAAACTTTGCGTCGATAACAGTCTGGATGGTTCGCTTCCCCTTTGGTCCGGACGACACGTTGTCAAATATTTCCAAAAACAATTTGAAATGTGGACTTGTCAGACCACAGAACACTTTTCCACTTTGCATCAGTCCATCTTAGATGATCTCGGGCCCAGAGAAGCCGGCGGCGTTTCTGGATGTTGTTGATAAATGGCTTTCGCTTTACATAGTAGAGCTTTAACTTGCACTTACAGATGTAGCGACGAACTGTATTTAGTGACAGTGGTTTTCTGAAGTGTTCCTGAGCCCATGTAGTGATATCCTTTAGAGATTGATATTGATTTTTGATACAGTGCCGTCTGAGGGATCGAAGGTCACGGTCATTCAATACTGGTTTCCGGCCATGCCGCTTACGTGGAGTGATTTCTCCAGATTCTCTGAACCTTTTGATGATATTATGGAGCGTAGATGTTGAAATCCCTAAATTTCTTGCAATTGCACTTTGAGAAAAGTTGTTCTTAAACTGTTTGACTATTTGCTCACGCAGTTGTGGACAAAGGGGTGTACCTGGCCCCATCCTTTCATGTGAAAGACTGAGCATTTTTTGTGAAGCTGTTTTATAGCCAATCATGGCACCCACCTGTTGCCAATTAGCCTGCACACCTGTGGGATGTTCCAAATAAGTGTTTGATGAGCATTCCTCAACTTTATCAGTAATTATTGCCACCTTTCCCAACTTCTTTGTCACGTGTTGCTGGCATCAAAGTCTAAAGTTAATTATTATTTGCAAAAAAAAAAAAGGGTTTATCAGTTTGAACATCAAATATGTTGTCTTTGTAGCATATTCAACTGAATATGACTTGAAAAGGATTTGCAAATCATTGTATTCTGTTTAAATTTACATTTAACACAATTTCCCAACTCATATGGAAACGGGGTTTGTAAGTCGCAGTTTTTTTCATAGTTTGGCTGGGGGTGCGACTTATACTCCGGAGCGACTTACGTGTGAAATTAGTTAACAATTTACCGCAAAATGTCCAATAATATTATTTATCTCAATCACGTAAGAGACTAAGTGTATATCAGCAATCGTCACACACACACACACACACACACACACACACACACACACACGTCAATCAATAAAAATTTGGCGGGGGCGGGTCATGGCAGAAATGCATTGTGAAAAAAAAGATGCTACCTGCTACTACTTCCGTAAACATATATCATGTTTTCTATCTTATAGTTATTTGAATAACTCTTACCATAATATGTTATGTTAACAAAGCAGGCACCTTCTCAGTTGGTTATTTATGCCTCATATAACATACACTTATTCAGCCTGTTGTTCACTATTCTTTATTTATTTTAAATTGCCTTTCAAATGTATTTTCTTGGTGTTGGGTTTTATCTAATGAATTTCCCCCAAAAATGCAACTTATACTCTAGTGCCACTTTTGTATTTTTTTCCTTCTTTATTATGCATTTTCGGCCGGTGCGACTTATACTCCGGAGCGACTTATAGTCCGAACAATATGTTAAATAAGTCAACTTTGATTGATTGAATATGATACTGGCATGGAAGATGAACATAAAAGCTGATTGTATCAAAGCCATAAATGAACACACCTCGTCTTCTACTGTCGCTGGTCCCTTGGAGCGAAGTCTCAGCGTTCCCTTGCCGTTTCCGACCTTGTTGTCATTGCTGGGCTTGGCCCCTTTGGACCTGGGCTCTAGCATTTCTGTCAATTACAACAAATGATATTAAATAGCCAATACACTACATATTCAATAACAGCGGTCAGTGTAAATCGTGAAGTGAAAGCTCACCAAAGGCCTTCATGGGCTCCACCAATTTGAGGGTGAAGGTCTTGTCCTTGGGTAGCTCTTTGAGCATGCGGGCCACCTCATAGTGCCGTGTTCCCACGATGTTGCGGCCGTTGATGCACTCGATGTGGTCGCCCACGCAGATCAACTTCACCTTGTCCACAACGCTGGCCTCCTTGATGCGCTGCCAAAAGGCGAGTACACACAATCATTTCTTCTAGTATTGTTTCTCTCCACTGCCTAATACCTGCTGACCTACTTTGTAATCTTTAAAGCCATCTCATCTCCAATTAACTAGTGAGTGCAACACATGCCAACTGGAGTACTTTCCATGCTTCAGACTCGGGCTGGGTGATGTGGCCTTTTTTTTTAATATCGCAATATTTTTCGGTCATATCGCGATACACGATATATATCTCGATATTTTACCTTAGCCTTGAATTTAACACTTGATACATTAATGATTCCATGTGTCTACATTAAAACAATCTTGTTCATACTGCATTAATGTATGCTCAGTTTAAACTTTCATGCACAGAAGGAAATCACACCTAAAAATAAAAAAAAACACTATTTTTTTCATACGGTGTTGATCTGGAAATGTTTCCCTCTGCATTTTGATGGTGTGGGCATGTTGCACCGAACGGAGATGTTGACATGCGGAATTAGCACTCTTCATTCTCTAGCGGGTGACTTTTCAAATGATGCTACATATTAGCAGTAATGCTACTTTTCGTAGCAACGGTTTTGCCCCACACTTGACAAATTACGGTTGTCTGGTCGTCATATTCCCACTTGAAGCCAAACCACCGCCAGACGATGGACCCTGTGCTGTTTTTCTTGGGAATTAATTATTCCTTCATCTGTTACCAGTTTCGCACCTTCTTTCCCTCGTATTACCACTAGCATTACAGCTAACTTTACCCATGCTGCTACCTCTCTGCTCCGCGAGGGCGTATACGTGTGTAAGAAGGTGTGCTTGCTGTCAGTGAGAAGGACAGACAAGAAAGAGTGAGGAGAGCCTATAGTGCAGGGGTAGGGAACCTATGGCTCTAGAGCCAAATGTGGCTCTTTTGATGACTACATATGGCTCTCAGATAATTATATTTATATAGCGCTTTTCTCTAGTGACTCAAAGCGCTTTACAAAGTGACACCCAATATCTAAGTTACATTTAAACCAGTGTGGGTGGCACCGGGGGCAGGTGTGTAAAGTGTCTTGCCCAAGGACACAACGGCAGTGACTAGGATGGCGGAAGCGGGAATCGAACCTGGAACACTCAGGCTGCTAGCACGGCCACTCTCCTAACCGAGCTATGCCAAGTAACCGTGTAACACTCTTCCATATCAGTAGGTGGCAGTCGGTAGCTAATTGCTTTGTAGATGTGGGAAACAGAGGGAGGCAGAGTACAGGTAAAAAAATGTCTAATGCTTAAACCACGGTTAGGGAACCTATAGCTCTAGAGCCAGATGACTGCATATGGCTCTCAGATAAATCTTAGCTGACATTGCTTAACACGATAAGTAATGAATAATTCCGCTGGTAATCACAGTTTCAAAAATAACGTTCAAATTATAAAACATTCTCATGCATTTTAATCCAACCATCTGTTTTCTACCGCACCTGTTCAAGATGTCGCATTAATGGTAAGAAGTATTGTATGTATTATTGGTTAACTTTTATAATAACAATGTTGTTAAAAAGAATAAGAGACTTATTATACTCTACAAATGTTGGTCATACTTAAAAATGCATGAATTTAGTTGTATTCAGTGTTGAAAAATATTATATGGCTCTTGCGGAAATACATTGTGAAATATTTGGCTTTCATGGCTCTCTCAGCCAAAAAGGTGCCCGACCCCTGCTTCAGTGTAATGCCAGCAGCGAAAAGCAACTGCGTGAGAACGTATTCTCCAATATCACGATAGTCATTTTCTATATCGCACAGAGACAAACCCGCGATGTATCGAGTATTTTGATATATCACCCAGCCCTACTTCTGACAGTAATTAAAAAAAAAAAAAAAGTTTCCATCCATCCATTTCCTACCGCATATTCCCTTTGGGGTTGCGGGGGGCGCTGGCGCCTATCTCAGCAGAAGGCAGGGTACACCCTGGACAAGTTGCCATCTCATCGCAGGGCCAACACAGATAGACAGACAACATTCACACACTAGGGCCAATTTAGTGTTGCCAATCAACCTATCCCCAGGTGCATGTCTTTGGAGGTGGGAGGGGCCTATCCCCAGGTGCATGTCTTTGGGAGGTGGGAGGAAGCCGGAGTACCCGGAGGGAACCCACGCATTCACGGGGAGAACATGCAAACTCCACACAGAAAGATCCAGACCCCGGGATTGAACCCAGGACTACTCAGGACCTTCGTATTGTGAGGCAGACGCACTAACCCCTCTGCCACCGTGAAGCGTGTCAGTTTTAAATCCATTCTTTGCATCTTTAATTGTGGCTTGCAGTGCTTCCTGTGCATCACATGATGGCACATGTGAGCAATCTGTGTGACACTGAGACCACATAAGCTAATTACACACATAGCAGCAACAAAACAAACACTACAATGGCACTGCAGACATCATAATCCTCATTTGGATGCAGAAATTAAGGGCCTTAATAGTATTATGACAAAGCAAGATGGCAATCATCCTCTCTTTCCTCCTCATCTGTGGACGTGAAATGAAGGTAAAAGAGCACCTTGATGAAGGCGTATCCCGATCCGTTGTCGGTGATGGTGAGGCCGAGGGCGTCCTCCGACTTAAACACTTCCACCTCCTTCTTGATCCCTTTGATGTGGGCGAAGATGAAGTCCTCCAGGCCAATCTGCCCCCCGAGCAGCTTGTCCATGTCAATTTTGTGAGTGTTGAGTGTGCAGAAGAGGATCTGGAACATCACACCCACACACAAATCACAGGACGGCAAGGATATAATAGGGTTGAATTTGGAGGAAATTGAAGTGACAAATACAACATCTAGAAGGCGCGTTAGTGGTTGATGGCCCTGGGTGTCATCAGTGTGTGCGTGTGACAAAGAAAATGACAAGTGACCTTCTGGCTTCACACTTTGGAGCGCGAGTTAGTGTGATCAGCAGAAGCGCTAAGCTGATTCCCCCGCACTTTAAACAGATTGCACAGTGACACCCAGCAGCAGGGGCCTGTCTGCTGCAAGTCATTTATCTCGCTCCCCAGTCTTGCTTACATGCTCTAATCTGACGAATCACAACATTAGATACACTTGCACAAGCTAATGACATCCGTTACGAGAGCCGCGTAAAACAATTCCATTTAATGCCTATTTTTTCTTGACATTTGTATCATAATACGCCTATTATTGTGTAATATGTGGTACAATTTCTTGCATTTTGGTCCTCCCATTTGGCTAGTGAGCATCATTATCTTTTGCAAAGTCGCCATATGGTATTTGATGTCACAATATCGTGCAGAAAGGGACCAAATCATTCCTGTTAATTGCAAAGGTGCGCCAATCAGACATTGACAAAGACGCCTTGTCTTTTGCAGCTACCAAGCGGCCCTGCTCATTTACACGCATCAAAACATGCGTTGCCGTAGCAACCGCACAATAATAGAAGGGGGGCGATAAAGTAGAAGGGGGGGCGATAAAGTAGAAGGGGGGCTCGCAAAGGGAGAAGTGCAAGCGCAGGGGAGAAAAGGAGGCCAAATGTGTGGGTGTATGCTTTCTGCGTGGCGAGGCACACAAGTACACGCCCACAGCCCGTTACCAAGGCTTCTGGCGGCGTTAAGCAGCTTCACGGCGCCCCAGGCAGCCTTCAGCACTTCTCCCCTCCTGCTGTGCCCTAAGCATTGGCTGCTGGCTGGAGCCAAGACGCCGGCGCCTGCTCCAAGTACCCCCAACTCACCACCACACCTCCCACGACCTTAAACCCTCCACAACAACATAAAGGGAGGCGGCCTGATAGGGACTCGATGTACTGAATGTGTTTATCTTCACCCTACAAACACAGACACACACACACTGCCTGACATTATCAATGTTAGACTTCTAGACTACAAACAAGCATAATAAAACATTAAAAACTAGAAGGTGTAGGCATAATATTTGATTATTGAGTATTAATCAGTTCTGTGAATTTTTTAATGCTGTAAAAGGACAAACCGAAATTTGGATGCCTTTATTAACTCGTATGTACTTTTCTTAACATGTTAATTCTGTAACTTTAAACATAGTGTGAGCTATAATTATTTATTGTTTATATGGTAATTGTATTGTCCAGGCTGCAGCTAATGTAGGTACAACAATACAGCCACTTTGTGGGAGCATTTTTAAGTCACTTGAGAGCATGGATGTTAACATTGCACAGAGAGCAAAATGGAAGCTAAACCAACAAAACCTGAAAGAGGAAAAAAGAACTCCTTTGTTTGGAATAAAAAAAGTCAGCCATTGACCAAACAACAGTAAGCTATTCTGCTGAAACATCCATCCATCCATTGTTTACCGCTTGTCCCTTTTTTGGGGTCACGGGGGGTAAGATAAACACAAATAAGTTGCGTTTGGTCATTTTAACGTGAAATAAATAATATCAATATTACGATATTTTCTTAATTAATATCTTGTTTAAAAATATATCGATATATCTTACAAACTCGACATACTGCTCAGCCCTACTCTGTAATGTAGTTACTGAATAGTTCATTCCAGTGTGTCCATAGTAATCATCATTTTATGATTGCATTACATATGTAACTGTTTTACAAACTTTAATCTACAAACCCCGTTTCCATATGAGTTGGGAAATTGTGTTAGATGTAAATATAAACAGAATACAACGATTTGCAAATCATTTTCAACCCATATCACCACATGGGCTCAGGAACACTTCAGCTGTCACTAAATACAGTTCGTCACTACATCTGTAAGTGCAAGTTAAAGCTCTACTATGCAAAGCGAAAGCCATTTATCAACAACATCCAGAAATGCCGCTGGCTTTTCTGGGCCCGAGATCATCTAAAACGGACTGATGCAAAGTGGAAAAGTGTTCTGTGGTCTGACGAGTCCACATTTCAAATTGTTTTTGGAAATATTCGACATTGTGTCATCCGGACTAAAGGGGAAGCAAACCATCCAGACTGTTATCGACGCAAAGTTCAAAAGCCAGCATCTGTGATGGTATGGGGGTGCATTAGTGCCTAAGGCATGGGTAACTTACACATCTGTGAAGGCACCATTATTGCTGAAAGGTACATACAGGTTTTGTAACAACATATGCTGCCATCTAAGAGCCGTCTTTTTCATGGACGCCCCTGCTTATTTCAGCAAGACAATGCCAAGTCACATTCAGGACGTGTTCCAACAGCGTGGCTTCGTAAAAAAAGAGTGCGGGTACTCTCCTGGCCCGCCTGCAGTCCAGACCGGTCTCCCATCAAAAATGTGTGGCGCATTATGAAGCGTAAAATACGACAGTGGAGACCCCAGACTGTTGAACGACTGAAGCTCTACATAAAACAAAAGTAGGAAATAATTCCACTTTCAAAGATTCAACAATTAGTTTCCTCAGTTCCCAAATGTTTATTGAGTGTTGTTAAAAGAAAAGGTGACGTAACACAGTTGTGAACATGCCCTTTCCCAACTACTTTGGCACGTGTTGCAGCCATGAAATTCTAAGTTAATTATTATTTGCAAAAAAAAAATTGAGTTTATGAGTTTGAACATCCAATATCGTGTCTTTGTAGTGCATTCAATTGAATATGGGTTGAAAAGGATTTGCAAATCATTGCATTCTGTTTATATTTACATCTAACACCATTTGCCAACTCATATGGAAACGGGGTTTGTAGAATAGTGTAACCAAAATTGGGTTAAACCTACAACAATGAACCCATAGAGAAGAAACCCTCTTTATCAACAACACACTCTTCTTGTATGTGCAAGTCATTCATTTTGCACAGTGTTTAAAGTTTGCTAGCGAAAGCATCGTATACATCGTCTCCAATAATAGCGTGTGATTCGACAGGAACATGGACACCCAACTCCACCCAAAAATGCTGCTTTTGTGCTTTAACGTAGTGCGTTTAAAAAAAAGGGCGACTAAAAGCACACCTGAACTTCTCACAGGGAAACACCCGGTTATGAAACATGACACAGCAGTGGCCCTGCCCACAACCTTTTCCAGCCTCAGAGAGCTCAAAAAAAGGTCAATGTTCATCTCCATTTGGTCTTCCTGTGTCAGCTGCTTGAAAACGAGAGTGCTGAGGTCAGCTGTGTGGATTCTTTGAGAAGGAAATGACAGGAATCAGCATTAAGGTGCTGCAATGATTGATTAACTGTGGCTACACGAAGTTGTAAATAAATGGCCGCCACAGTATTTACTGTGCTCTATCGTAGTAGTTGCGTTTTTCCTTTGTTTCTTGCATTGAACAAAGAGAGCACAGTCTACCGAGTCAAATTCCTTGTGTGTTAAACATACTTGGCCAATAAAGCTGATTCTGAGTCTGATTAACAGACTGGTGTCGCACCACATTGGGGTTGAGCAAGGGCCAAGTCTACATCCAAAAAGACCTAATGCTTCAAACGCTTAACACTCACTGTAACAAAGACTGGGGTCCTGTATCACAAATGTGACAAACACTAAAGAGACCCGGTCATGTGTCTATGTTCGCCATCAAGCGCTGCAGGAAGTCCCTCATGTCCCGTTGGCGGAACAGATAACCTGCCGTGGGCGTCCCAAGGGAGCAGCTCTGCTTTGGGCCTCCTCCCTCAATAAACATGTGTTGGCGCCACTTGCATTTTGATACCCAGTTAGGGATTTTATTAATATCTCGATATTCTTAGGCCATGTCACGATGCACGAAATATATCTTAATATTTTGCCTTAGCCTTGAATGAACACTTGATGCATATAATCACAGCAATATAATTCTATGTGTCTACATTCAAACATTCTTGTTCATACTGCATTAATATATGCTACTTTTAAACTTTCATGCAGAGAAGGAAATCACAACTAAGTCAATTTACCATAACTGTTTTTATTAAACAGTTATTAAGCAGTGGCACAAACATTCATGTCATTTCAAAACAAAAAGTGCAAGATTGTCAGAGACATTTTAAAGGGGAACATTATCACCAGACCTATGCAAGCGTCAATATATACCTAGATGGTGCAGAAAAAAGACCATATATTATTTTAACTGATTTCCGAACTCTAAATGGGTAAATGTTGGCGAATTAAACGCCTTTCTGTTTATGCTTCTCTGAGCGACGACGTCAGAACGTGACGTGACATCGGTACTCAACGCCATTTTTCCCTACAAATCAGCTGTTATTTTCCGTTTTTTCGACTGTTTTCCGATACCTTGGAGACATCATGCCTCCTCTGTGTGTTGTCGGAGGGTGTAACAACACGATCAAGGATGGATTCAAGTTGATTTACGTAGAATGTGCATCGATTAGCATGGCATGCTAATCGATGCTAACATGCTATTTAGGCTAGCTGTGTGTACATATTGCAGCATTATGCCTCATTTGTGGCTATATTTACATCTAGCCTTTCCCTCCATCCACATTTAATGCCAAACAAACGACGGATTTAAGTTGCTCCAGTGTCAAGACATGCTACGACAGAGATGGCAAAAATGTCTGGATATCCTGCGACACTCAAAGCAGATGCATTCCCAACGATAAAGTCAACGAAATCACAAAGGTGAGTGTTGTTTTTGTTATTGACGTATGTGCTAATCGGACATATTTGGTCGCGGCATGACTGCCAGCTAATCGATGCTAACATGCGATTTAGGCTACCTGTATGACCATTTTAAACTATATTTACATCCAGCGTTTCCTTCCACCCACATTTAATGCGAAACAAACACTTACCAATCGACGGATTTAAGTTGATCCAGTGTCAATGCGAAAGTCCTGATCGGTTGGTCTGGACATTTTACCGGCGATGCTAACGCAAAGATGGCCGAATAGCGTCAATAGCTATTCGCTCAATAGCTTCAGTTTCTTCTTCAATTTCGTTTTCGCTATCTGCCTCCATTCTCCAACCATCTGTTTCAATACATGCGTAATCTGTTGAATCGCTTAAACCACTAGAAATCTGGGTCTGAATCCGAGCTAATGTGGCTATATCTTGCTGTGCTATTCGCCATTGTTTGTATTGGAATCGCTATGTGACGTCACAGAGAAATGGACAGTGGCTTAAGCAAATAGCCAAAATCAAGCACTTTAAAGCTTTTTTAGGGATATTCCGGGAGGTGTACAATTTTGAAAAATAAAATAAGCCACTGGGAACTAATTTTTATTGGTTTTAACCCTTCTGAAATTGTGATAATGTTCCCCATTAAAACAAGCAATGAGTGCACGTTTGTGTATGTCAGTAAGATGACATATCAAAACAACACTAAATTAAAGTGCACTTTTTGTACAGAACGCCACTACAATAGTTTAAAACAAATAAAGTGCACTTTTGTGCATGATGTCACACAAGATATTTCAGTAAGTGTAAATGAAAATGAACTGCATATCAAATAGTATACGTCCTTCGCTATGTGGTAGGTTCCTGGGAACGTTATCTCCTTCTGTTGTTGACTATTCTTTTCATACTGTGTTGATGTGGAAATGTTGCTTGGACATTTTGTTGGTGTGGCACCGAACGGAGATGTTGACATGTGGAGTTTCAAGCACTCCTTATCCTCTAGCGGGTGACTTTTCAAATGATGATACATTAACAGTGGTGCTACTTTTTGTAGCAACGCTTTTGCCGCAAAATTGTTGAACCTTTTCCCGCTTGAAGCCAAACCACTGCCAGACGATGGACCCCGTGCTGTTTTTCTTAGGAATTAATTCTTCTTTCATTTGTTACCAGATTGGCACATTCTTTCTCTCATATTACCACCTGCACCACACCTTTGGCATCACAGCTAATGTTACCATGTCGCTAGCTGTCGTGTGAAGTTGCACGTGACGTATGTAAGAAGGTGCGCTTGTTTTAAGTCTGTGAGAAGGAGAGACAAGAAAGAGTGGGAAACGCATGCAGTGTAATGCCCGCAGCAAGAAGCAACTGCGTGAGAACATGTACTCGAATATCACGATATAGTCATTTTCTATATAGCACTGAGACAAACACGCGATATAGATATATCGCACAGCCCTATACCCAGTGGATTCTGTGGAATTTTTATGTTTCAAACTATAAATATTGTGATTATTTACACTAGTATTGATTGCTACTATTGGCAGATCTAGTCAATTGAGGCATTCGGCTTTAGTTTTATCATCATGTGTCATGTGTGTGGGATAATCATACAAACAAACAATCTGATAGGCTTTCATTGGAAAAATCCGACAAGAATGTACAAACTTTACGCTTTACTTGACTTCAAAAGGTGACCAGCACATCCTCTGGGTTCATGGTCTGATTCGGACCAGTTTTTCAAAATGCAATGCTCGCTCGGAGTGCTGTAGATGTGTAGGTGTGGCCTGGAGAAGCTATTTGCCTACAATTTAAATGGGCGGCTTACATACCACTAACACCAGTGGACATCAGCGCTTGCCTTCTGGTCTGGCACCAGACTTTTCTAATCCAACAGATTAGGCGTTGTTATTTATTTGTCGGAAGACCGAGCGGGCATGTTTGGATGCAACACACACCTTGATTGTGGAATGTGTACACAGGTGGTTTTCATTTAAGGCGCTAGTGTGAGAAGTGATCTTTTGCATAACCCTGTTTACAGCCCTCGATTTTCAGCAATTTTTTTCTATCTTGTCAACAATAGACAATGCAACGGAAATTAGACGTGGATATACTTCAGAGTATTCAATGTACAGCTTGTGTATTAGTAGAGGTTAGGGATGTAACCATTTGAAAATTCATATCATGGTTATTATTATAGCGGTATTGTTGAATGTTGAAAGCCCAGTTTATGTGGTATCACCCAAGTTCACTTTCTCTTTTAATAGTTGTAAAAAAATACATTCGTGTCATATCATATATATGTGTATATGCCATATAGATCAAATACTTTTCCTAATAGAGCACAGTTTGTAGGTTCGGTGTGCCCAACTGAATAGCTCTATTGCTCAGTAATGTGTATATATATATATATATATATATATATATACGTTTTGCTGTGGTATGTAATTCCTAATGTAGAAAGTTGTTAATGTGTCCTGTATTCATGTCAACATTTACGATATCAAGTGAGCTAGCGCCATTCGCTATCAATCCCAGTTTTTAGATCATTTTAATTTACAAGAGTAAAACTAACCGGCAAAAGTTTGCCGTGGTTATCATTAGAGCTGAAACGATTCCTCGAGTAACTCCAGAAAATCGATTACAAAATACATTTGAGGAATTTTCACTGCCTCTAGGCCTCGTTTATTTTTATTAAAGACATTTTTCTCATTTAATAAACAGTAGTCAAAGCTCACATTTCGCACATACTGTTTAAGTGTTGCATAGCATGTTTACGTCACAGATCATCAAATAAATCTACCGGTAAATTGGCCGAATTTTCGGTGCATCCCTACAATCCCTACCATGAATTGATTTACGTGGACCCCGACTTAAACAAGTTGGAAAAATGTATTCAGGTGTTACCATTTAGTGCTCAATTGTACGGAATATGTGCAACTGTGCAATCTAATAATAAAAATTTCAATCAATCAATCAATCAATCAATCAATCAAAAATCAACCATGGACGTATTTCAGCTGTGCGTGTCAGCCTTCAATAATGCAAATCAAAAACAGGCATTTAGGAAATAAAAGACAATGAGGCCAAATGCAATAATTTATAGCACATCTCAACATGTGTAATTAAACCTTAGTTAAGCAAAAATATAATTTATTCAATTACTCGATTAATCGATCGGGATATTCGATAGGAGGTTTACTATTAACAGACATGTACATTTTTTTCAATAACTGCCAATACAAATAAGTACACCACACAGTGAACATGTCCAAATTAGTGTAGTTGGTATGGATATTTAGTGTGATCATGGTTCCCTAGCACGGCCTTAATCTTCTTGGACGTGGTATTGCGCAGAGCTGCACATGTTGTTACTAGAACTCTCTTCCAACTCTGGTGGATATTTGACTTCTTTCACTTCCTTCATAGGGCTGCAGCTATCAATTATTTTAATATTAGAGTTATCTATTGATTTATTAGCCCAGGGGTCTCAAACTCAATTTACCTGGTGGCCACTGGATGCAGAAACTGGGTGAGGCTGGGCCGCGAGAAAAGATTTCTAAAAAAAAAAAATCTAACATCCACTTTTTAATGAATTCCCCTTCTATGATTGGCTTTCCCGCCCTAGCAATATACTTGCCAACCGTCCCGATTTTTACGGGACACTCCCGTTTTCAGTGCACCTCCCGACAATCACCTCAACCGACGCACGTAGGGGGGCTGGGGTGGCTGGTGGTGGGTTTTGGTGGTAGCGGGGGTGTATATTGTAGCCCGGAAGAGTTAGGGCTGCATGGGATTCTGGGTATTTGTTCTGTTGTGTTTTTGTTGTGTTACGGTGCAAATGTTCTCCTGAAATGTGTTTGTCATTCTTGTTTGGTGTGGGTTCATAGTGTGGCGCATATTTGTAACAGTGTTAAAGTTGTTGATACGGCCACCCTCAGTGTGACCTGTATGGCTGTTGAGCAACTATGTCTTGCAATCTCATGCGTGTAAATTTAAAAGGCAGATAAAACATATAACCGGGCTTGCACGCTGTTTGTACAGGATGTAGAGGGCGCTAAAGACAGTGCCATTATGGCACCCCCTGAATATTGTTGATTGGGTGAAAATTGACAGGAATTCGAGACAATGGATGCCCTGAAATTCAGGGGACTCCGGGGAAAATTGGGAGCGCTGGCAAGTATGGCGCTGTCAAGCGCCATTCATATAAAATTCCCGGGCCGCACTAACATTAAATTGTCATATCAAGGTGCGGGCCGCAAAATAACGTCTCGTGGGCCGCAATTGTTTGAGATCCCTGCTCTAGCCTCAATGCAACCTTTAAGGAAAATAGTTTAAATAAAAAAGGATTTTTCTAATGACCATTATTGTCTCTTTTTATAAATGCACATACCATTGAAATGTCATTTTTTCCCAATGGGAGCATCATAATACAGTATATTACTTCCATCATAAAATAAGTTGTAGACAGCCTGTACTCTACAGTATATCTATGCCCAAACAAGTCAAGACAAAGGCCAGGATGTCCTCATTAAATATTATTGACGGACATGATGGAACAAATAGCACCAGAAGTGAGAAAAAAACCTCCCTCGTCTGGCTGTTTTTTCAGAAGGTGCGAGACAGATTTGTGAGCAACGCGTCTCTCGGCTTCACATCCCAGCGTGCCGAGGACAGCAGTCTGCGTGGTGGGACAAAATTAAAAATAGGAGCCGAGAAGGTGGCCACAGCCTTTTGTGTTAGTAGTAGTATACTGCAATAAAGCATTCAACAATAAAATACAGTTATCTAATGTACCTATGCTGGGTTTAAAGAGCAAATGCTGACAGAAGACAGGGTGTGTTCTCCTAATGACCACCACATATGAAGCAGTTTACCCGAATGCTTACATGTTGGTTAAACTTGCAGTGTTTAAAAAAAAAAACCTAAAAGGAAGAACCTCGGTACATTTTCTCAAAATTTTATTAACAGTACATTTTATTGAAGAATTATGTAGGATTGGATTGGATTCATTTTGCAGTAGGTCAATGTTTCCCCTACAAATGTTTTAGGTGGCACCAACACCTTAGAGAGGGTCGGGATATTATTTTGGCAGCAAATCACAACCGATTTAATTTAGGGTTATCATAAAACAGGTTTATAATGTTATGGAACAAACTAAATAGCCTTATCCCTTTTATTGTACTTACACAACGACATGACATCTCTTTCTCTACTTCAGGAGTATGCAAAGTGTGGCCCGGAAGGCATTTGCAGCCAGCATCTTGTTTTTGTTCGTTTTTTACTAATAAATAAACACATCCCAGAGTCGAGCGTTGCACAAAATAACTAACAAAAAAATGGAACTGTCCCAAATTCCCCCAAAAGTGGAACCAGAAAACGTGAATGAACAACAGTGTGTGCGTCCTATTGTATATGGTCTTTGATCATATCTGTGCATCTTGTCATGATGAGAATGTGGAGATATTTCTTGCCAGATATGTTAAGTTTTCGAGTGTGCTAAAGCTCTTAAAAGGTGTTAATTGGCGTAATGATAATAATAATAAGTAAAGAATAATAAGAAGGAAAATATCTCAAGGGAATTAGGAATTACACTAATTTGCTTTGTCATCTATCACACAAAAATGTGGATGTTTAATCAGTTTGTTAAGGCTACATTCACTGACATATTTTGTATTGCTTTTAGTAAAGTAGCCACCGTATCCTCCAAATTTTGCGTAAACGACCCTAGCCGGAAAAGATTTGGACATGCCTTTCTCTTCCCGGTCAAATATTTACTATTATGCCTAAGGGGAAAATGGATCAATCCATAAATGTGTAGTAGAGATGCGCGGATAGGCAATTATATCATCCGCAACCGCATCACCAAAGTCGTCATCCACCCGCGCCAACATTTTATCAGAACCGCCCGCCACCCGCCCGCTGAAATTCATCAGAGGTCAGCCACCTTTACCACTCACAGAGCTATTTAAACCCGTTTCACAGAGTAATGAAGACAATGGGAGCCGCTAACGTTCTCGCAAATATCCATTGGCGTCCATCCTGATGACAAGAATATGGGCGTGCTGTGAAGCCGTTGCCTTTAACACCTTCAACAACAGGTACAAACCGATTGTTAGTCCGGCAACATGTTGTGTGCAGCTTCCGCAATCTCACGGACAAGATTGAAAGGCATACTGGGTGACACATAGTACACTGATGGTTGTGATATAAACAACTTTAACACTTACTAATATGCGCCACGCTGTGAAGCCACACCAAACAAGATTGACAAACACATTTCGGGAGAACATTCCTCACAGTAACACAACATAAACGCAACACAATAAATACCCAGAATCCTTTGTATCTGTGATACAGCATGAATATATTTTACACCCCCCGCACCCCCACGACCATTAGTGTACTCTGTGTCACCCAGTATGCCTTGCAGTCGTGTGCCTGTTGCTACGGAAGCCACACACAACATATTGCTGGACTGACAAGCAGGTCGTACATGCTGTAGAAGGCGACAAAGCCAACGGCTTCATAGCACGCCCTAATACTTATTAACTGGGTAACTGCCTGCAGTCATTCTAGAGAATATTAGCGTCTCCTATTGTCTTCTTCACTTTGTTACACAGGTCTTAAATGGCTCTTTGAATGGTAAAGGATACCGATCCCAGAACCACGTATATCAAATATTTCCGGATGGTTCAACTGCCACCACTCTAATTAGAATCTATTTTTTCATCATGTCACCCGCCCGACCCGCGGTTTATCCGCGGACTCCGCGGAGGAGACCGCAAACCGCGCATCGCTAATGTGTAGTGTTGATACTAAGGGAAGTATTATTATATGATCCATGCAATAGTGACTATGAAAATGGGACCCATTACCTCCCTGCTTGGCATTCAGAATCAAGGGTTGGAATTGGGGGTTAAATCACCAAAATGATTCCCGAGCGCAGCCACCGCCGCTGCTCACTGCTCCCCTCACTTCCCAGGGGGTGGAACAATGGGATGGGTCAAATGCAGAGAGTAATTTCACCACACCTAGTGTGTGTGTGTGACTATCAGTGGTACTTTAACTTTAATTAGATTGATATTTTATATTTTCCACAAATATTTGTGGTTGTTATGGTTTACAAACTCAGGGAATACAGCCCTGCATAAAGAATAAGGAACTAGTTCACATATGTTGATATTGTCACACAGCCAATAGCACTCATCATAACTACATTATAAAAATTACTGTAAATACATCTGGTCAGGATGCCACCTGAACGCCTCCCTAGGGAGGTGTTTCGAGTAGGCCAGGGGGAAGACCCAGGACACGTTAGGAAGACTATCTCTCCCGGCTGGCCTGGGAAGGCCTCGGGATCCCCCGGGAGGAGCTGGATGAAGTGGCGGGAGAGAGAGAAGTCTGGGCTTCCCTGCTTAGGCTGCTGCCCCCGTGACCCGACCTCATATAAGCGGAAGAAGATGGATGGGTGGATGGACAAGTGATCGGCAAAAAATTCATAGTAACTTTTTACGTCAGGGGTCGGGAACCTTTTTGGCTGAGAGAGCCAAAAAGCCAAATATTTTGAAATATATTTCCGTAAGAGCCATATAATATTTTTTTTAACACCGAACACAACTAAACACGTGCATTTCTAAGTAAAACCAACATTTCTAGAGTATAATAAGTCTCTTATTCTTTGTAATAACATTGTTATTCTGAAGCTAACTGTGGAGGGGGCGTGGCCTGCGGGCCTGCAGCAACAGGTGCGTAGATTCCCCACCTGGGCCTTGTTATCTAATCACCTGTCGTTCTGTTATAAGCAGCAGCCAGGAGGAGAGATGGGATTGGGGCTGGAAATACAATTGCTGGAAAACAACTGAGATATTTTTTGAAAAATAAAACAATATTGTAACCCTGAAACAGGCTCTCATGTCGGTGCTTGGTGGTCTGAAGAACCCCCAGCAGGGCAAGCCCCACACTAACCAATAATAAATAAATAACTACTTACCACTGACGCAACTTCTTGAACAGGTGCGGTAGCAAAAAGGATGGATGGATTAAAAATGCATGAGAATAATTTACATTTTGAACATTATTTTTAACACTGTGATTACCAGCGGAATTATTCATTACTTATCGTGTTAAGCAACGTCAGCTCAGATTTATCTGAGAGCCAGATGCAGTCATCAAAAGAGCCACATCTGGCTCTAGAGCCATAGGTTCCCTACCCCTGTTTTACATGCTTCTTCCAACAATCAGAAACGAGAATAATTGGGAACCGGTCATGGTCATTCCGCTAACACACTTGACAACATTTAATATAACAGAGCTGCTGCAATAACTTGGTTGATGTCTTGACTAATATGACGGTAAAGCTTCCATACATTTGAACTAGTTGTTTACTTTAACAGGGGGACGGTCCTGGCGAAGTTGGTAGAGTGGCTGTGCCAGAAATCTGAGGGTTATTGGTTCAATCCCCACCTTCTATAATCCTAGTCACGTCCGTTGTGTCCTTGGGCAACAACGGACCCACTACTTCCAACCACGCAGTCTGATAGTTTATATATCAACGATGAAATCTTAAAATTGCAACACATGCCAATACGGCCGCTTTAGTTTACTAAAAGTTGCAATTTTAAATTTCCTGGGAGGTATCTTGCTGAAAACGTCACGGAATGATGACGCTTATATTGACGCGTGCGCATGACGTTATTGGTTGGAGCGGACATTTCAGCCCAGCACCACACACGGCTGAAAGTCGTCTCTTTTCATGGCATAATTACACAGTATTTTGGACATCTGTGTTGCTGAATCTTTTGCAATTTGTTCAATTAATAATGGAGACGTCAAATAAGAATGCTGTTGGTGGAAAGCGGTGGATTGCAGCTGCCTTTAGCAACCAAAACACAGCCGGTGTTTCTTTGTTTGTTGTGAAGCTTTAACACAGAGCGGTCAGGGGAACATGTTTCTCTACGTCAACCAGCAAGTTTTTGGCTGGGAAAATTGTGATATTAAGTCGCCTCTTACCGGAGACTTCAGTGGATTACACGACCTCCTCATGCAGTTCAAAAAGGCAGCTGGGATCTTGGCTCCTCGGCTTCTCTCAGAGACACTGGCGTTCACCGCAGCAATCCGACTTTCAGGTATGACTTTAGAATCTCACTAGAACACTATTACCACAATAAGCAGATAAGGGATTTTCCAGAATTATCCTAGTAAATGTGTCTAATTACATCTGAAACGCTCCCACTGCTGGCGCCTTTTTTTTTTTTAGTGCTTCACTAACTTTCCTCATCCACGAATATTTCATTCTCACTCAAATTATTAGGGAAATCGTTGATTTCTCGGTCTGAATAGCTCTTGCTGATGGAGGCTATGATTATAAACAATGTGAGGAGCCCTAAGACCTGTGACGTCACATCATCTACTACTTCCGGTACAGGCAAGGCTTTTTTATTAGCGACCAAAAGTTGCGAACATTATCGTCGATGTTCACTACTCAATCCTTTCAGCAAAACTATGGCAATATGGCGAAATGATCAAGTATGACACATTTAATGGAGCTGCTATTCCCGTTTGAATAAGAAAATCTCATTTCAGTAGGCCTTTAAATGCTCTCATTGGCAGTTATGGCCCTGAAACTGTTGCCCACCCGAACGCCACCCAAGGGAGGTTTTTCGGGCACGTCTGACCGGAAGGAGGCCACGGGGAAGACCCAGGATACGTTTGGAAGACTATGTCGCCCAGCTGGTCTGGGAAAGCCTCGGGATCCCCCGGGAAGAGCTGGAATGAAGTGGCCGGGGCGAGGGAAGTCTGGGCTTCCCTGCTTAGGCTGCTGCCCCCGCGACCTGACCTCGGATAAGCAGAAGAAGATGGATGGATGGATGGATAGTTATGAGCAGTTTTTTCACAGCTCAGTTAAGACAGCTGTGCAGTTTATTCCTGTTTTCGGTCATCCAGTCAAAAGGATGTAAAATGGTCTTGGGTTTTACTAACACTACATTTATATTTAAATCATTTTAGTCATGATATGTTGGGCATTTTTTCCCATTTTCAGATAAAATTTGGGGTGTCTCATAGGCACTCAATTATTACTCTGCTAATCGGGTAATACAAGGATCCAATCCAATCCTCTTTAGTTATATAGCACATTTAAACAACACAAATGTTTCCAAAGTGATGCACAAAAATATTAAAAACAAAGGAGCTGGAACGAAGCGGCTGGGGCGAGGGAAGTCTGGGCTTCCCTGCTTAGGCTGCTGCCCCCGGGACCTGGCTTCAGATAAGCGGAAGAAGTTCGATGGATGGATGGATAAATTACAAAAAATATTTTTAACCCAATTAGATTAAATTAAATTATTTCCCACGGCACACCAGACTGCACAGTGGTTGAAAATCACTGGTTTAGACCATTTACACGTCCACTGAGAACAGGTCACGGTGAAAGTGGACCTCTTGGCCCTCTGGCAAAGCCCATTGCGTCGTGGGTTGGGGGATGTCTTCTTACCTCCAGTGGGCTGATCTCGAAGGCGTCTGCTATCTTGGCATAGAGCTCCTTGACGTTGCCGAAGCCCTCGATCCTGCCCGTGGGGCTTCCGTGGGCCAGCTGCGTGTGGAAGACCAGTTTGGGCCGCAGGTTGGCGGGCGGAGGCGGCAGACCGGCGCCATTGACGGCTGACTTAGTGAGCGAACCCCCGGCACCTGCGTGACCGCCGCCGACCTCCTCGTTGTCCACCAGGTGCTCCTTGGTCGACTTGTTTTTCTTCCTCCACGGACCCAGCGGCATTTTCTTGTCGTCGTTTGCTTGTCAGCGCCGCTAAAACATTGGAACTTGTTGAAGAACAACAATCTTCCTCGCTCTTATTTACTTCCTCCTTTCCGCGTCGAGCGCTTCTTCTTTCCTTCTTTCTTTCTTTCTTCCTTCCCACCGGCGACACTTTTCTCTTCCCTCACCTGGCCGCGACTGGTTCCTGGACAGCGTGTTTTTGGAGCAAATAACACCGGCAAAGAGGCAACAGGTAGCCGGGGATCAAGTGCGAGGAAACCTGCAGCTAACAATAGCTGCTGTGTACGCGCCTCTGATGTGCGCAGGCGCACTGAGGACCCGGCAGCACCTGTGCACTCCAGCGGCCACTTTATTGGGTACACCTGCATCACTTAACCCAGTGGTTCTCAACCTTTTTTCAGTGATGTACCCCCTGTGGACATTTCTTTAATTCAAGTACCCCCTAATCAGAGCAAAGCATTTTTGGTTGAAAAAAGAGATAAAGTAGTAAAATACAGCACTATGCCATCAGTTTCTGATTTTAAATTGTATAACAGTGCAAATATTGCTCATTTGTAGTGGTCTTTCTTGAACTATTTGGAAAAAAAGATATAAAAATAAATAAAAACTTGTTGAAAAATAAACAAGTGATTCAATTATAAATAAAGATTTCTACACATAGAAGTAATCCTCAACTTAAATTACCCTCTTTGGGGATTGTAATAGAGATCCATCTGGATTCATCAACTTACTTCTAAACATTTCTTCACAAAAAAAGAAATCTTTAACATCAATATTTATGGAACATCCATCCATTTTCTACCGCTTATTCCCTTTCGGGGCCGCGGGGGCCGCTGGCGCCTAACATGTCCACAAAAAAATCGTCGACACTGAATATTGCATTGTTGCATTTCTTTTCACACTTTATGAACTTACATTCATATTTTGTTGAAGTATTATTCAATAAATATATTTATAAAGGATTTTTGAATTGTTGCTATTTTTAGAATATTTTAAAAAAATCTCACGTACCCCTTGGCATACCTTCAAGTACCCCCATTTGAGAACCACTGACTTAACCCAGAGGTGTCAAAGTAATTTTTACTGAGGGCCACATTGCAGTTATCTTTAGCCCTGGAGGGCTGCTTCTAAAAGTAAACGCATTATTTAGTAGATTTTCCCAAGAATTTAAATGTAAAAAAATGTTGGTAAATTGCAATAATCTCACCACAAAATTTTTAAGTGTATTAAGTGAATTATATTTATATAGCGCTTTTTCTCAATTGACTCAAAGTGCTTTACATAGTGAAACCCAATATCTAAGTTACATTTAAACCAGTGTGGGTGGCACTGGGAGCAGGTGGGTAAAGTGTCTTGCCCAAGGACACAACGGCAGTGACTAGGTTGGCAGAAGCGGGAATCGAACCTGCAACCCTCAAGTTGCTGGCACGGCCACTCTACCAACCGAGCTAAACCATTAAACAGTAAATTACTGTAAAGCAGACCTGGGCAAATTAAGGCCCCAGGGCCACATGCGGCCCATTAAGCTTTTCAATCTGGCCCGCCGGACATTCCCAAATATATTTTTTTAAATCTTTAAGATGGAAAGTGTAGCTGCCATTATGATGTACACTCATGTTTTATAATGACCATAAGTCTTGAACTATAAAAGATATTTCAATGGTTGGAATCTGTGCTTTTGCATTATATTTTAGTGACTAGTGTTGTCCTGATAACAATATTATTTTGATACTTTTCAGTACTTTTTGATACGTTTCTATATAAAGGGCGCTACAAACCCCATTTCCATATGAGTTGGGAAATAGTGTTAGATGTAAATATAAACAGAATACAATGATTTGCAAATCCTTTTCAAGCCATATTCAGTTGAATATGCTACAAAGACAACATATTTGATGTTCAAACTCATAAACTTTATTTTTTTTTGCAAATAATAATTAACTTAGAATTTCATGGCTGCAACACGTGCCAAAGTAGTTGGGAAAGGGCATGTTCACCACTGTGTTACATCACCTTTTCTTTTAACAACACTCAATAAACGTTTGGGAACTGAGGAAACTAATTGTTGAAGCTTTGAAAGTGGAATTATTTCCCATTCTTGTTTTATGTAGAGCTTCAGTCCTTCAACAGTCCGGGGTCTCCGCTCTCCTATTTTACGCTTCATAATGCGCCACACATTTTTGATGGGAGACAGGTCTGGACTGCAGGCGGGCCAGGAAAGTACCCGCACTCTTTTTTTATGAAGCCATGCTGTTGTAACACTTGTCTTGCTGAAATAAGCAGGGGCGTCCATGATAACGTTACTAGGATGACAACATATGTTGCTCCAAAACCTGTATGGACCATTCAGCATTAATGGTGCCTTCACAGATGTGTAAGTTACCCATGTCTTGGGCACTAATACACCCCCATACCATCACAAATGCTGGCTTTTGAACTTTGCGCCTAGAACAATCCGAATGGTTATTTTCGTCTTTGTTCTAGAGGACACCACGTCCTCTGTTTCCAAAAAAAATTAGAAATGTGGACTGGTCAGACCACAGAACACCTTTCCCCTTTGCATCAGTCCATCTTAGATGAGCTCGGGCCCAGCCAGGCCGGCTGCGTTTCAGGATACTGTTGATAAATGGGTTTGGCTTTGCATAGTAGAGTTTTAACTTGCACTTACAGATGTAGCAACAAACTGTAGTTACTGACAGTGGTTTTATGAAGTGTTCCTGAGCCCATGTGGTGATATCCTTTACACACTGATGTCAGTTTTGGATGCAGTACTGCCTGAGGGATCAAAAGTCTGTAATATCATTGCTTTTGTGCAGTGATTTCTCCAGATTCTCTGAACCTTTTAATGATTTTACGGACTGTAGATGGTAAAATCCCTAAATTCCTTGCAATAGCTCGTTGAGAAATGTTGTTCTAGAACTGTTCGACAATTTGCTTACAAATAGTGACCCTCGCCCCATCCTTGTTTGTGAATTACTAGCATTTCATGGAAGCTGCTTTTAGACCCAATCATGGCACCCACCTGTTCCCAATTAGCCTGCACACCTGTGGGACGTTCCATATAAGTGTTTGATGAGCATTCCTCAACTTTATCAGTATTTATTGTCACCTTTCCCAACTTCTCTGTCACGTGTTGCTGGCATCAAATTCTAAAGTTAATGATTATTTGCAGAAAAAAAATGTTTATGAGTTTGAACATCAAATATGTTGTCTTTGTAGCATATTCAACTGAATATGGGTTGAAAAGGATTTGCAAATCATTGTATTCTGTTTATATTTACATCTAACACAATTTCCCAACTCAAATGGAAAAGGGGCTTGTAGAAAAAATTGCATTATTGGCTTTATTTGATCAAAATTTCTTAGGGTGTGGCCGACCTTTACTTTTTAGAGGCGGTATGGTACTGAATATGATTCATTAGTATGGCGGTACTATACTAACACCCATGTAGCGTACAACCCTACTAGTTACTCTGGTAATCTACGTCACAGCAGGTCAGACGAGGCACCAAGCAGTGTGGGTGGGGAGCGTTTCCACAGAGTGTTTCCGGAGCAGCCAGCCTGAAATGTGGGTGTCAGGGACAGACGTGGAAGGAGATTTTTACAAGAAAGTTCTAATACTTAGTGATACATCACATATATCAGATTGTAGATGTTTTTTGTTTTTTTGCCCTTGGCGTTCATATTTCGCTGAGTTTGTTGCGTTTGGCTTGATTGTAAAATATGTCGATTGAGAAGGGGCGTGATGTTCATATGTTCTCAATATTCAGAGTTTTATCGTTCATAGAAAAAAATAAAATTCCATTCCGTTTTTAAGGAGGTCTGTCATAACATTTTTAGCATTCAATCAGACTTTATTGTGAGGTTTTGTATTAGTTTACCTAAAAATAAATAAACCTACCCCCAGACACATTTTTTTCTCTAAATTCGCCCACCCGAGTCAAAATAATTGCCCAGGCCTGCACTACAGATAGTAGTGGGTAGAGCTATATCAGTATATATTATATACTGTATATAAAATATGTAAATATTACATATATGTTGTATTTTATATTGCTACCACGGTACATTTTCAGTCTACTTTATACCTGCATTATCCTTTCCATCCTTACACTTTCCATCCTTTGTAACTGAGCTATTGTGTGGAACAATTTTCCTTGTGGATCAATAAAGTTTGTCTAAGTCTAAGTATTACAGTAAATGCCAAAACGACACCGCAGTTTATCACAGTAAAAAAAAAAAGTACTTTTTTTTTCATTTAGAGAAAAATGCTGAAAAAAACGCAGTAAATTTCGCAATTTTACCCATCCATCCATCCATTTTCTACCGCTTATTCCCTTTTGGGGTCGCGGTGGGCGCTGGCGCCTATCTCAGCTACAATCGGGCGGAAGGCGGGGTACACCCTGGACAAGTCGCCACCTCATCGCAGGGCCGCAATTTTACCATGAAATCTATTTCTACTTTTACATTGCATTATTTGATGGATAACTTGCTTTGAAATCATTATTATTAGTATTTAATTATATTTCAAAAAATTAATCAAATGTTTGATGGTATATTTTTGCATAATTAGACAAGTATTTCTGATCTGATTTAATTAATTTAACTTTTATGCGAAGTGAATTATATTTATCTAGCGCTTTTCTCTAGCGACTCAAAGCGCTTTTACATAGTGAAACCCAATATCTAAGTTACATTCAAACCAGTGTGGGTGGCACTGGGAGCAGGTGGATAAAGTGTCTTGCCCAAGGACACAACGGCAGTAACTAGGATGTCAGAAGCGGGGATCGAACCTGGAAGCCTCCAGTTGCTGGCACGGCCACTCTACCAACCAAGATATATATATATATATATATATATATATATATATATATATGCACGTATGTGTGTGTGTGTGTGTGTGTTTTATGTTGCACGATTGCACCAAGAAAAATTCCTAGTTTGTGAACCCGTTCTCCAACAATGGCAATAAAAAACTGTTCTGATTCTGATTCTGATTAAGTTTTGACATAATTTGCGATTACATTTTAATTTTTTTTCCTCCCAAAATAGAAATAAATAATACATTTAGTAAGAAAAGTTACAGTACTTTATTGATACAGGGCCAAATAAAATGCAGTGGCGGGCCACATTTGGCCCCCGGGCCTTGAGTTTGATACCAGTGACTTAACCCAAAGGTGTCTTTTTCTACATACTTTGTATGGAATTTAGGGAAATTTGCATTTTTCCTTTTTAATGTACAAGAAGACAAAATACATGTATATACTCATAGACAAGGATATTACTGTATTACGGTAGTTTGAGTACAAAAACTTCAACTTTTGCTGGACATTGTGCTTATTTGCAGTTTTTTGGCCCCAATTTGCCTCCCAAATCGCACTTTTACACTGCACTCTTGTCGCATGAGCGCTTCCACAACAGGTGTATTTATCCACCCGGAATAAAAAGGATTCGTCACAGGTATTAAAGTGTTTGCAGACATATAAATATAAAGTATGTGTAAAAAATACACACACCCAACGGCCTTAAAATATACAAATTAAGGAAGAATGGGTTTTACTGTGTAGCTGACTGCAGCTAAAAACAAAAGTGGCCCCTGACTGCATCATCAACTCATCCCACCAAGGGACCTCCCATGCACTTGTCGTGATGAGTGATGTAGCGTCCCCTGGTGGTGAGTATAAGATCTGTAAGTGAAGTGTTGGCAGCAGCTGGCCTGCTCACTAGTTTGAAGCAAAAAACACACCCAGCGTTTTCGACATTGCCCTTTGCGCATTGGAGCTGGAGTAATAAAACCGTCATATGTGCTTACAATACTTTATCAGTTCACATGGAAATATTTAAGTTAAAATTCAAGCTTTACAAGGTTATTTCTAAACAACACGCACACACGGTGGAACGTAATCATGACTCCGAACTCCCAAAGGAAACCTGTCACGTCTTTGAGAAAGCATTTCTTTGGCACAACACATGTTGGGCTTCACCAGAACTTTTATGGCGAGTGTGATGGAAAGGGAGAGAAGTCTGTGTACAAACCCCGTTTCCATATGAGTTGGGAAATGGTGTTAGATGTAAATATAAACAGAATACAATGATTTGCAAATCCTTTTCAAGCCATATTCAGTTGAATATGTTACAAAGACAACATATTTGATGTTCAAACTCAAACTTTATTTTTTTTTGCAAATAATAATTACCTTAGAATTTCATGGCTGCAACACGTGCCAAAGTAGTTGGGAAAGGGCATGTTCACCACTGTGTTACATCACCTTTTCTTTTAACAACACTCAATAAACATTTGGGAACTGAGGAAACTAATTGTTGAAGCTGTGAAAGTGGAATTCTTTCCCATTCTTGTTTTATGTAGAGCTTCAGTCGTTCAACAGTCCGGGGTCTCCGCTGTCGTATTTTACGCTTCATAATGCACCACACATTTTCCATGGGAGACAGGTCTGGACTGCAGGCGGGCCAGGAAAGTACCCACACTCTTTTTTTACGAAGCAACACTGTTGTAACACGTGCTGAATGTGGCTTAGCATTGTCTTGCTGAAATAAGCAGGGGCGTCCATGAAAAAGACGACACTTAAATGGCAGCATATGTTGTTCCAAAACCTGTATGTACCTTTCAGCATTAATGGTGCCTTCACAGATGTGTAAGTTACCCATGCCTTGGGCACTAATGCACCCCCATACCATCACAGATGCTGGCTTTTAAACTTTGCGTCGATAACAGTCTGGATGATTTGCTTCCCCTTTGCTCCGGATGACACAATGTCGAATATTTCCAAAAACAATTTGAAATGTGGACTCGTCAGACCACAGAACACTTTTCCACTTTGCATCAGTCCATCTTAGATGATCTCGGGACCAGAGAAGCCGGCGGCGTTTCTGGATGTTGTTGATAAATGGCTTACGCTTTGCAGAGTAGAACTTTACCTTGAAAAAGACAACGCTTAGATGGCAGCATATGTTGTTCCAAAACCTGTACGTACCTTTCAGCATTAATGGTGCCTTCACAGATGTGTAAGTTACCCATGCCTTGGGCACTAATGCACCCCCATACCATCACACATGCTGGCTTTTCAACTTTGCGTCGATAACAGTCTGGATGGTTCGCTTCCCCTTTGGTCCGGATGACACGATGTCGAATATTTCCAAAAACAATTTGAAATGTGGACTCGTCAGACCACAGAACACTTTTCCACTTTGCATCAGTCCATCTTAGATGATCTCGGACCCAGAGAAGCCGGCGGCGTTTCTGGATGTTGTTGATAAATGACTTTCGCTTTGCATAGTAGAGCTTTAACTTGCACTTACAGCTGTAGCGACAAACTGTATTTAGTGACAGTGGTTTTCTGAAGTGTTCCTGAGCCCATGTGGTGATATCCTTTAGAGATTGATGTCGGTTTTTGATACAGTGCCATCTGAGGGATGGAAGGTCACGCTCATTCAATGTTGGTTTCCGGCCATGCCGCTTACGTGGAGTGATTTCTCCAGATTCTCTGAACCTTTTGATGATATTATGGAGCGTAGATGTTGAAATCCCTAAATTTCTTGCAATTGCACTTTGAGAAAGTTGTTCTTAAACTGTTTGACTATTTGCTCACACAGTTGTGGACAAAGGGGTGTACCTCGCCCCATCCTTTCTTGCGAAAGACTGAGCATTTTTTGGGGAAGCTGTTTTTATAGCCAATCATGGCACCCACCTGTTCCCAATTAGCCTGCACACCTGTGGGATGTTCCAAATAAGTGTTTGATGAGCAATCCTCTACTTTATCAGTATTTATTGCCACCTTTCCCAACTTCTTTGTCATGTGTTGCTGGCATCAAATTCTAAAGTTAATGATTATTTGCACATAAAAAAAAATGTTTATCGGTTTGAACATCAAATATGTTGTCTTTGTAGCATATTCAACTGAATATGGGTTGAAAAGGATTTGCAAATCATTGTATTCTGTTTATATTTACATCGAACACAATTCCCCAACTCATATGGAAACAGGGTTTGTACGTACAGATGGTCTTGGCAGCATGCGTGATATTTATAAAAACACCCAAAACGTCCAAAAATAGTGGTGATATCTCACATTCGTCCTTTGCCTGTGTGGAGATGCCAGTCCCGCCCGCTGCATCGCTACTTGGCCCTAAGCCGGTAAGTGCCGCTTAAGGACATCCTTGGCGTTGCCGGGCAACGTTTCGGGAAAGTTCACATCAAACTCCACCACCAGGTCTCCTCTCTGCTCCGGGTTTTTGGGTAAGGGAAGCCCCTGACCCGCCACAGTCTTTCTCATGCCAGGCTTGACCACGTCCGTGATCTTCATGTTGCACGTGTTGCCGTCTATCGTCGACACGGTAACCGAGCATCCGCACAGCGACTGCAAAGATCAGAAACAAGCAGGTGGCAGAAAGAAACACAGGAATCAGTTGGCGGGCTGAGAAAACACAAGGTTTGTACTTAACGATATTACTAAACACATTTAAAATGATGGCTGTGTTTACAAGGCACATTGTCAGAATAATGGTATCTAAGTTATCACAAAACTTTGTGTTACATTGAGTTCAGCTCGCCCTGCGAGAGCACAAAAGCTGTCTTTGATCCTACCAAGCAAAAGGCTTGTAAAACTCCACTGTGTAGGACGGGGAGCGACATGAGGGCGTCGGTTTCTTTGATGTATTGTAATCCACAGGAAGACTTTGTCTTCATCCGAGATCTACAAAGTGGAGAGGAGGCAGGCACCTCTTCTTTTAACTGTTTTGTAACCAAAGGCCATGGCTGTTTACGACCCCCCTCCCTTTGAAACAGCTGTTGCCATGTAATCAGAGAAAGTCCAAATAAAAGAGGAGGCGTACAATCATTCGTCAGAGCGTGGGAAGACACTGTACCATTGTACAGTGTCGACACATTTCTCCTCAATTGAGCTAAATGTAATTCTGTCTCTGTTTAATTCCTTGCTTCTTGTCTTGTTTAATAGATGTCACGAGTTGAGTTTATACCAAAAAGTTATATTTTGGTTTCATCTGACCACATGACATTCTCCCAATCCATGTATCCATTTTGGTATAAACTCAACTCCTCGTGTTTGGAGGAAGAAGAATACTGAGTTGCATCCCAAGAACACCAAACCTACTGTGAAGCATTGGGGTGGAAACATCATGCTTTGGGGCTGTTTTTCTGCTAAGGGGACAGGACGATTGATCCATGTTAAGGAAAGAATGAATGGGGCCATGTATCGTGAGATTTTGAGCCAAAACCTCCTTCCATCAGTGAGAGCTTTGAATGGTTGACCAAATACAAATTTTCCACCATAATTTACAAATAAATTCTTTAAAATTCCTACAATGTGATTTCCTGGATTTCACATTCTGTCTCTCACAGTTGAAGTGTACCTATGATGAAAATGACAGACCTCTGTCATCATTTTAAGTGGGAGAACTTAAAATAGTCACGCCCTCAGCCAGCAGCGTGAGTGACTTGCTGGTGCACGAAAGCAGACAAGAAATACTGGCTTACAATAAAAAACAAATACTCGGCACTGTCTGGTTTCTAGGACGTATTAAGTCAGTGCACTCAAGACAGAATGCACTGGACAAAATCTGGCATAGCTCGGTTGGTAGAGTGGCCGTGCCAGCAACTTGAGGGTTGCAGGTTCGATTCCCGCTTGTGCCTTCCTAGTTACTGCCGTTGTGTCCTTGGGCAAGACACTTTACCCACCTGCTCCCAGTGCCACCCACACTGCTTTAAATATAACTTAGACCAGGGGTGCCCACACATTTTCTGCAGGCGAGCTACTTTTCAATTGACCAACTCGAGGGGATCTACCTCATTTATATATATCATTTATATTTATTTATTTATGAAAGAGACATTTTTGTAAACAAGTTAAATGTGTTTAATGATAATACAAGCATGTGTAACACATATAGATGTCTTTCTTTCACAAAGACAAGAATATAAGTTGGTGTATTACCTGATTCTGATGACTTGCATTGATTGGAATCAGACAGTATAGTGCTGATAATGTCCACATTTTCAAATGGAGGAGAAAAAAAGTTGTCCTTTCTGTACAATACCACATGAAAGTGGTTGGTTTTTGGCATCTAATTCATCCAGCTTCCATACACTTTACAAGAAAAACATTGGCGGCAAATTCGGTAGCTTGCTTGATTGACATTCACGGCACCCGAGGGTCTTGTGAGATGACGCTGGCTGCTGCCAGTTCATTATTATGAAAATATGACCGAGAGGAAGGCGAGAAACACTTTTTATTTCAACAGACTCTCGCGCCGTACCTTCCGTCAAAACTCTAAAGGCCGACTGCACATTTCCTATCTTCACAATAAAAGCCCTGCTTCATGCTGCCTGCGCTAACAAAATAAGAGTCTCAGAAGACTGGCGTGCACAAGCGATCCCTCAGAAAGCTGGCGTGCACATCACTTGTGCACGCCAGCTTTCCGAGACTCTGTATTTAGTTAGCGCAGGCAGCATGAAGCAGGGCTTTTATTGTGAAGATAGGAAATGTGCAGTCGGCCTTTAGAGTTTTGACGGAAGGTACGGCGCGAGAGTCTGTTGAAATAAAAAGTGTTTCTCGCCTTCCTCTCGGTCATATTTTCATAATAATGATCTTGCAGCAGCCAGCGTCATCTCACAAGACCCTCGGGTACCGTGAATGTCATTTAAGTGACGTCTTGGTGAAGATTGATGATCACTCATTTTTAGGTCTATTTTTTTTAAAAGCCTGGCTGGAGATCGACTGACACGCCCCCCGCGGTCGACTGGTAGCTCGCGATCGACGTAATGGGCACCCCTGAGTTAGATATTGGGTGTCACTATGTAAAGTGCTTTGAGTCACTTGAGAAAAGCGCTATATAAATATAATTCACTAAATTCACTAAGCAGACAGGATCGTCTACAGAGGCAGCCTCTTATCAGCTTCCTGCTCTTTATACAATCAGGAAACGTGCAAATTTACAGATTTTTATTGGAAAAAAAAAATGATTGTAATCATAAAGAAAAACATTTATAACACAGTTTAATTAAAAAATATGAATATTTATTTAATCAATTATTATTTGTTTTACTTTTCCATCAGAACAGGAAATTCTCTCCCTCACTGCAAGTCCATGTTTTTGACTAAACCTACATCCATCCATCCATTTTCTACACTGCAAATAATGAAATCTAAGTAAAATTACATATCTGATATTTGCTTATTTTCTGTCTGATAAAATACTTCTTCTCACTAAGCAGATTTTATGTTAGAGTGTTTTACTTGTTTTGAGGGTTTTGGTCCTAAATGAGGGCTTCACGGTGGCAGAGGGGTTAGTGCGTCTGCCTCACAATACGAAGGTCCTGCAGTCCTGGGTTCAAATCCAGGCTCGGGATCTTTCTGTGTGGAGTTTGCATGTTCTCACCGTGACTGCGTGGTTTCCCTCCGGGTACTCCGGCCCCTCCCACCTCCAAAGACATGCACCTGGGGATAGGCCCCTCCCACCTCCAAAGACATGCACCTGGGGATAGGCCCCTCCCACCTCCAAAGACATGCACCTAGGGATAGGCCCCTCCCACCTTCAAAGACATGCACCTGGGGATAGGCCCCTCCCACCTCCAAAGACATGCACCTGGGGATAGGCCCCTCCCACCTCCAAAGACATGCACCTGGGGATAGGTTGATTGGCAACACTAAATGGTCCCTAGTGTGTGAATGTTGTCTGTCTATATGTGTTGGCCCTGTGATGAGGTGGCGCCTTGTCCAGGGTGTACCGCCTTCCGCCCGATTGTAGCTGAGATAGGCGCCAGCGCCCCCCGCGACCCCGAAAGGGAATAAGCGGTAGGAAATGGATGGATGAAGGGTCCTAAATGATCTCAGTAAGATATTATAGCTTGTTGCTGAGATTTGATGAACTTTATTGAGTAAAACATGCTTGAAACTAGAATATAAACTGTTGCAAAGCTGTGTCAGCAACACTCACAATTATAAATCTATTTTTTAAGTAATAATTTCTTGCTTCAAGCATTAAAAAAATAAATAAATCATGATGCTGAGTGCATATCATTACATCAAGATAATGGCACTAGCATTTACTTAATTTAAGAATATTTTTCAACATCTATCCATCCATTTCCTACCGCTTATTCCCTTTGGGTGTACACCCTGGACAAGTCGCCCCCTCATCGCAGTATTATTCAACATATTAAGCAAAAAGGTCTCATTTTTTTTCCTACCAAAAAAAGTGCACTTATTAGTGAGAATATACTTATTTTAAGGTATTTTTGGGTTCATTGAGGTTAACAAATTTTACTTGTTTTTGAAAGTCTTGACAAGCCGGATTTTCTTGTTCTATTGGCAGATTATTTTGCTATTATATATTCTAACTTTGTGGGCGGTATAGCTCGGTTGGTAGAGTGGCCGTGTCAGCAACTTGAGGGTTGCAGGTTTGATCCCCGCTGCCGCCATCCCAGTCGCTGTCGTTGTGTCCTTGGGCAAGACACTTTACCCACCTGCTCCCAGTGCCACCCACACTGCTTTAAATGTAACTTAGATATTGGGTTTCACTATGTAAAAGCGCTTTGAGTCACTAGAGAAAAGCGCTATATAAATATAATTCACTTCACTTCACTTCAATAATATGCCCCTAATTTTTGTATTTTTTTCTTCTTGTTTTTGACCACTGACGGGTTTGCTGGGGTCTATCTCAGCTGCATTTGGGCAGAAGGCGGGGTACACCCTGGACAAGTCGCCACCTCATCGCAGAATTATTCAACATATTAAGCAAAAAGGTCTAAATTTGTTTTCCTACCAAAAAAAGTGCACTTGTTATTAGTGAGAATATACTTATTTTAAGGTATTTTTGGGTTCATTGAGGTTAGCTCATTTTACTTGTTTTGGAAAGTCTTGACAAGCCGGATTTTCTTGTTCTATTGGCAGATTATTTTGCTATTATATATTCTAACTTTGTGGGCGGTATAGCTCGGTTGGTAGAGTGGCCGTGTCAGCAACTTGAGGGTTGCAGGTTTGATCCCCGCTGCCGCCATCCCAGTCGCTGTCGTTGTGTCCTTGGGCAAGACACTTTACCCACCTGCTCCCAGTGCCACCCACACTGCTTTAAATGTAACTTAGATATTGGGTTTCACCATGTAAAAGCGCTTTGAGTCACTAGAGAAAAGCGCTATATAAATATAATTCACTTCACTTCACTTCAATAATATGCCCCTAATTTTTTGTATTTTTTTCTTCTTGTTTTTGACCACTGACGGGTTTGCTGGGGTCTATCTCAGCTGCATTTGGGCAGAAGGCGGGGTACACCCTGGACAAGTCGCCACCTCATCGCAGAATTATTCAACATATTAAGCAAAAAGGTCTAAATTTGTTTTCCTACCAAAAAAAGTGCACTTGTTATTAGTGAGAATATACTTATTTTAAGGTATTTTTGGGTTCATTGAGGTTAGCTCATTTTACTTGTTTTGGAAAGTCTTGACAAGCCGGATTTTCTTGTTCTATTGGCAGATTATTTTGCTATTATATATTCTAACTTTGTGGGCGGTATAGCTCGGTTGGTAGAGTGGCCGTGTCAGCAACTTGAGGGTTGCAGGTTTGATCCCCGCTGCCGCCATCCCAGTCGCTGTCGTTGTGTCCTTGGGCAAGACACTTTACCCACCTGCTCCCAGTGCCACCCACACTGCTTTAAATGTAACTTAGATATTGGGTTTCACCATGTAAAAGCGCTTTGAGTCACTAGAGAAAAGCGCTATATAAATATAATTCACTTCACTTCACTTCAATAATATGCCCCTAATTTTTTGTATTTTTTTCTTCTTGTTTTTGACCACTGACGGGTTTGCTGGGGTCTATCTCAGCTGCATTTGGGCAGAAGGCGGGGTACACCCTGGACAAGTCGCCACCTCATCGCAGAATTATTCAACATATTAAGCAAAAAGGTCTAAATTTGTTTTCCTACCAAAAAAAGTGCACTTGTTATTAGTGAGAATATACTTATTTTAAGGTATTTTTGGGTTCATTGAGGTTAGCTCATTTTACTTGTTTTGGAAAGTCTTGACAAGCCGGATTTTCTTGTTCTATTGGCAGATTATTTTGCTATTATATATTCTAACTTTGTGGGCGGTATAGCTCGGTTGGTAGAGTGGCCGTGTCAGCAACTTGAGGGTTGCAGGTTTGATCCCCGCTGCCGCCATCCCAGTCGCTGTCGTTGTGTCCTTGGGCAAGACACTTTACCCACCTGCTCCCAGTGCCACCCACACTGCTTTAAATGTAACTTAGATATTGGGTTTCACCATGTAAAAGCGCTTTGAGTCACTAGAGAAAAGCGCTATATAAATATAATTCACTTCACTTCACTTCAATAATATGCCCCTAATTTTTTGTATTTTTTTCTTCTTGTTTTTGACCACTGACGGGTTTGCTGGGGTCTATCTCAGCTGCATTTGGGCAGAAGGCGGGGTACACCCTGGACAAGTCGCCACCTCATCGCAGAATTATTCAACATATTAAGCAAAAAGGTCTAAAATTTTTTTCCTACCAAAAAAAGTGCACTTGTTATTAGTGAGAATATACTTATTTTAAGGTATTTTTGGGTTCATTGAGGTTAGCTCATTTTACTTGTTTTGGAAAGTCTTGACAAGCCGGATTTTCTTGTTCTATTGGCAGATTATTTTGCTTAATTCAAATTGAATACCTCTAATTTTTGTATTTTTTTTTTTCTCGTTTTTGACCACTGAAAGGTTTGCTGGGGTCTATCTCAGCTGCATTTGGGCAGAAGACGGGGTACACCCTGGACAAGTCACCCCCTCATCGCAGTATTATTCAACATATTAAGCAAAAAGGTCTAATTTTTTTTTCCTACCAAAAAAAGTGCACTTGTTATTAGTGAGAATATACTTATTTTAAGGTATTTTTGGGTTCATTGAGGTTAACAAATTTTACTTGTTTTGGAAAGTCTTGACAAGCCGGATTTTCTTGTTCTATTGGCAGATTATTTTGCTTAATTCAAATTGAATACCTCTAATTTTTGTATTTTTTTTTTCTCGTTTTTGACCACTGAAAGGTTTGCTGGGGTCTATCTCAGCTGCATTTGGGCAGAAGACGGGGTACACCCTGGACAAGTCGCCACCTCATCGCAGTATTATTCAACATATTAAGCAAAAAGGTCTAATTTTTTTTCCCTACCAAAAAAAGTGCATTTGTTATTAGTGAGAATATACTTATTTTAAGGTATTTTTGGGTTCATTGAGGTTAACTAATTTTACTTGTTTTGGAAAGTCTCGACAAGCCGAATTTTCTTGTTCTATTGGCAGATTATTTTGCTTAGTTCCAATAATATACCCCTAATTTTTGTATATATTTTTTTCTTGTTTTTGACCACTGACGGGTTTGCTGGGGTCTATCTCAGCTGCATTTGGGCAGAAGGCGGGGTACACCCTGGACAAGTCGCCCTCATCGCAGGGACATTGACTAAACCTAACACCTCAATATCCTCAAATATTGCTGCTGAAACACCACAGATCACATAATCCATGTGTTAGGATACCATGTGTCCTACCTATGGCAACGTGTTTCACTTCTGACTTGATCCACAATAGTAATAGAAATGCATTGTTTTATTCATTGTAGTATAATTTCATGAATAGATTTGACTTCCGGGGGTGCGGTGTATTTATCGCTGGAGCTCTTGAAAGGTTAGCTGACAATACCAGGATGTGCAGAACAGCAAACATTCAGTGTGATTAAAGCCTGTTTAAATATTTGTTCCGACGGCTCTGAATGAATCACATCACGCAGAGATTCATCCGAGCGGGGCGAGTAGGCGGAACCGTAAAAATACATCTGGCAGCGCGAGCGTGTGGGCGGCCGCCACCTCTCTGATGCCTCATGGAGATGTCGGCTATGATTTGTCAATGCTGATGAAACAGGTTACATAAGTGGAATCGGTACAATTTTCATTCAGTGCGACGTCTCACCTGTCTGAGGCTTACGTGGACCGGATACACGATGTTGGAGCCTTCCCGCCTGAAGTGAGGGTGAGGCTTGTCCTTGATGACGAAAACGATGTCGGCCGGGATGGCGTTGGGCGACTCGTCTCCCTCCCGCGGGAATGTGATCTTTGTTCCCTCCTTCCAGCCGCGCTTGATCTCAATAGTGAGGATCTTGTCCTCGGTGCGCATGGTCCTGCCGTCTGGGTTCAACCTTTTGCGAGAGATCTTCATCCTCTTGGTGCAGCCGTGGAACACCTCCTCCAGGGAGACCCTTAGTTCGTGGATGATGGCGGGGTCCTGCTTGCGCCGGGACCCCTGCTGCTGCTGCTGCTGTCCTCCGGGGCCGGCTTGCCCGTCCCGAGGGAATCCGTTCAGGTTGAAGCTGGTGAAGGAGCCAAACGGATCGTTTCCGTCCACCTCCATGTCATCGTCGTCGCGCCCGTTGGCCTTGCGCCCGAAGAACATGTCAAAGGGGTTGGAGCCCCCGAAGAACGTGGCGAAGGTGGCGTGAGGATCCCCGTGGAAGGTGTATGTGAAGGTGTTGCCTTGCCCGTCGGTGGGAGGACCGCTTCCTCCCTTGAGACCTGAAGTACAACAAAGAACGCTTTACCACAGGGGTCTCAAACTCCATTTACCTGGGGGCCACTGGATGCAGAGTCTGGGTGAGGCTGGGCCGCAAGAAAAGATTTCTTTAAAAAAAAAGTTTGCATACTCCTCAGCATGTCTAGTTGTATAATGACGTTTCAAATTGTATTCATTCTCACCAAATGTATATTTCTATCTACTTTTTAGGATCAACCAATCACATCTTTTGAAATGATGACTCATACCTAGCAACGGGGTCAAACTACACCTCCTCACTAAGATAGGAGTTTCTGTCCCTTCCTTACTCATAGTTCACTGAGAATGTTCTGGAATCCCTCCTAAACCAAGACTCCTTGCTAGGAACTTTTAGGTTAAGTTAGGGGCTCTCGAAGAGGATTCTCAGATTCTTTAGGAAAACGGGCTAATGTGTCTTGATGGAACAACAGTCAAACCTTTGAGAGGCCTCCCTATGTCTAACATTAAAAAAAGTACATTTGGTACAAAATGTGGCTGCTAGACTTTTAACAGGAACAAGAAAGTTTGATCATATTAGGCCTATACTGTATATACCTTTATATACATATATACATACATATATACCTATACTGTATATACCTTTATATACATACATATATACCTATACTGTATATACCTTTATATACATATATACATACATATATACCTATACTGTATATACCTTTATATACATATATACATACATATATACCTATACTGTATATACCTTTATATACATATATACATACATATATACCTATACTGTATATACCTTTATATACATATATACATACATATATACCTATACTGTATATACCTTTATATACATATATACATACATATATACCTATACTGTATATACCTTTATATACATATATACATACATATATACCTATACTGGCTCGCCTGCACTGGCTTCCTGTGCACTTTAGATGCAGAGGAAGGTTTTACTACTTACGTATAAATACTAAACGGTCTAGTTTCATCCTATCTTGCTGATTGTATTGTACCATATGTCCCGGCAAGAAATCCGCGTTCCTAGAACTCCGGCTTATTAGTGATTCCCAAAGCCCCAAAAAAGTCTGTGGGCTATAGAGCGTTTTCTATTCGAACCCCAGTACTCTGGAATGCCCTCCCGGTAAGAGAAGAGATGCTACCTCAGTAGAAGCATTTAAGCCCCATCTTAAAACTCATTTGTATACGCCCCCTTTTAGACCAGTTGATCTGCCGTCTTTTTTCTGATCTGCCTTCCTCCCCTGCGTGGAGAGATTATTAGGTGACCACAGATGACTAACTAGCTGTTCAAAGTCAGGACCCAGGGTGGACCGCTCATTCGTGCATTAGTTGGGGATGGCTCTGCTCCACTCAAGATGATCCCCTTCTGGCCCCACTATGGACTGGACTCTCACACTATTAACTAGATCCACTCGACGTCCATTGCACCGGTCGCCCAGGGGTGGGGGATCCCACATCTGCGGTCCCTGCCAAGGTTTCTCATTGTATCCCATTGGGTTGAGTTTTTTCTTGCCCTGATGTGGGATCTGAGCCGAGGACGTCGTTGTGGCTTGTGCAGCCCTTTGAAACACTTGGAATTAAGGGCTATCAAAATAAACTTGGGTTGATTGATTGATTGATTGATTGATTGATTGATTGATTGATTGATTGATTGAGAGAATCTACCAATCGACTAGACATTGAAGGCTTAAGATACTTCATTGTTAGGTAAATACTGGAACAAACACTTCTGAACAGTCTAATGTCTGGAGTTTGGGAGATTGCTATTTGTAAATTCTGTACTCAACACTCTGTAGACTTAATTCCAACCGTCAATCATCATTATCCTTACGTGGCACTACTCTCACGTCTTCTGCCAACCAATAAAGCTTAGTTATGATTATAATGATAATTACACTCGCACACTATCACTTTAGACCAGGGATATTCAACTGAAATTGTTTTGTTAGCCACATTTTCAGAACGCTAAGAACACGGTGGCCAGACTTCTGACTTAACTTCACTAAGTCTTTGTATATTCCAGAGAAACAGCATCCTCTGCAGTAGATATTTGATTTTGGTCTATTTATTTTGTCAGAGTTACAGGAGCACTCTGCTTTTTTTAAAGACGGTCTACAAAAATTTGAGTCAATCACCAGTTTTTAACTAAACTCTTGGACCACTAGTTGAATAGCACAAATGATCAAAAAGAGAGGATATGATATGAAACATTGATGAACACTAGTGTAACTAAAGATGTTAAACAAATGACAACTGGCTGCATCTGAAGTAACCAAGCTAAAACAAGACCTTAGTTACATGAATAAGATTATGAAAAAAATGTTGATGGCCGTAAACCAGAGGGTTTAAAGGGGTGCCTCGAGGAACACTTCAGTTGTGTAAATCATGAGTTTGGATCGTAGACTTCTATGTTTGGATGAAAGGTTAATATGTTAATGCAAAGATTTGGCAATATGATTACAATAGTCCAAAAATGTTTGTCTCCCAAGCAGTGGTGTGCAGTCAGCGGCAGCAAGGTCTTCTCTGCTGGCCTTACAAAAATCATGATCATTAATTAATAAACGTTAATTAAATTTTTATTGACTTTCCATAAATATATAAATATCATAGTCTCTTCATGTCATACTAGGCCCCAGTGTTGCTCTTTTAAGTTAAAGATTTTATCCAATCAGAATTCAGCTAGCTTTTTGCCAACCTGTATGAATTCTGCCTGAGGCCTTCTGACCGTTGCAATAGCCAATCAGAACACAAGTTGTTGACAGTAGCCTTACATTGAACTTGACTGTGATTGGATACTCACTTGTCACTCCCAGGTAGCCAACCAGAATTTGTGATTTACAAAAGCCGAATGTGGCACCGGAGCCAGCGGAGAAATCAGCGGTCCTCATTTTTTTAACCAACAAAACAACGTTGATTCGGTTGCAGATATAACGGTTTGCCTGCCACTTCCACTCAAATCAACCACCTGCGAGCGGTATTGTGAGTTCAATTATATTTTTTCTACATTCAACATGTTTTTTTTTTTATTATTTTTGTTTTGACAGTACCACGTCCGATGGGGGTTTATTGATTTTTAAATGTTGATGGGTAAACACACGGCCCAGTCACTGCTCCCAAGTTTTGAAATGAACCTCGGGGCCAATATTGTGTGATTACCCTGGGGCTGCTAGTTGAAGTGCACCGCATTAAACGCTATATGTCTGGCATGATAATAATAATAATAATGATATTTCTGCATCCTCAGGGAATACACACGATGCACATTGTGATTTAGGAAAGCAGAAACTGGCACCGGAGCCAGACCCGGCCAGCGGAGAAATCAGCGGTACTTATGTTTTTAACTAACAAAGTAGCAGCGCAAAACGTTGATTTGGTTGCAGATATAACGGTTAGCCTCCCACTTCCACTCAAATCAACCACCTACGAGCGGTATTGTGGGTTCAATTATATTCTTTGCACTTTCAACATCCATCCATCCACTAATGGATGGATGGATGTTGAATGTGCAAAAAATATGGATGGATAAACATGTTTTTTTTTACAATTATTTTTGTTTAAACAGTACCACATCCGATGCAGGTTTATTGATTTTTATATATAGATGGGGAAAGGCACGGCCCAGCCACTGCTCCCAAGTTTTGAAATGAACCTCGGGGCCAATATTGTGTCATTACCCGGGGCTGCTAGTTGAATTGCACCGCATTAAAACGCTATACGTCTGACATGATAATAATAATAATAATGATATTTCTGCATCCTCAGGGAACACACACGATGATCATTGTGATTTAGGAAAGCAGAAAGTGGCACCGGAGCCAGACCCGGCCAGCGGAGAAATCAGCGGTACTTACGTTTTTAACAAACAAAGTAGCAGCGCAAAACGTTGATTTGGTTGCAGATATAACGGTTTGCCTGCAACTTCCACTCAAATCAACCACCTACGAGCGGTATTGTGAGTTCAATTATATTTTCCACATTCAACATCCATCCATGGATGGATGGATGGATGGATCAACATGTTTTTTATTTTACACTTATTTTTATTTAGACAGTACCACGTGCGATGCAGGTGTATTGATTTTATCATGTTGATGAGGAAAGGCACGGCCCAGCCACTGCTCCCAAGTTTTGGAAATTAACCTCAGGGCCAATATTGTGTCATTACCCGGGCCGGGTTTGACCCCCGGGGCTGCCAGTTGAATTGCACCGCATTAGACGCTATACGTCTCGCATGATAATAATAATAAAGACATTTCTGCATCCTCAAGGAATACACACGATGCACATTGTGATTTAATAAAGCAGAAAGTGGCACCGGAGCCAGACCCGGCCAGCGGAGAAATCAGCGGTACTTACGTTTTCAACTAACAAAGTAGCAGCGCAAAACGTTGATTTGGTTGCAGATATAAGAGTTTGCCTGCCACTTCCACTCAAATCAACCACCTACGAGCGATATTGTGAGTTCAATTATATTTTTCCACATTCAACATCCATCCATCCACTAATGGAAGGATGGATGGATCAACATGTTTTTTTATACAATTATTTTTGTTTAGACAGTACCACGTCCGATTAATTTTTGTTGATGGGGAAACGCATGGCCCAGCCACTGCTCCCAAGTTTTGGAAATTAACCTCGGGGCCAATATTGTGTCATTACCCGGGCCGGGTTTGACCCCCGGGGCTGCTAGTTGAATTGCACCGCATTAGACGCTATACGTCTGGCATGATAATAATAATAACAATGATATTTCTGCATCCTCAGGGAATACACACGATGCACATTGTGATTTAGGAAAGCAGAAATTGGCACCGGAGCCAGACCCGGCCAGCGGAGAAATCAGCGGTACTTACGTTTTTAACTAACAAAGTAGCAGCGCAAAACGTTGATTTGGTTGCAGATATAACGGTTAGCCTGCCACTTCCACTCAAATCAACCACCTTCGAGCGGTATTGTGAGTTCAATTATATTTTTTCCCACATTCAACATCCATCCAACCACTAATGGATGGATGTTGAATGTGGAAAAAATATGGATGGATAAACATGTTTTTTTTACAATTATTTTTGTTTTGACAGTACCACGTCCGATGCGGGTTTATTTATTTTTAAATGTTGATGGGAAAAGGCACGGCCCAGCTACTGCTCCCAAGTTTTGAAATGAACCTCGGGGCCAATATTGTGTCATTACCCAGGCCGGGTTTGACACCAGGGGCTGCCAGTTGAATTGCACTGCATTAGACGCTATGAGCACAAACACAGTCACGCAATAATGCCTGACATGATAATAAATAAATACATAAAGCATGATCGTTAATTAATAAAATTTAATTTTATTTTTAATTGACTATCCATAAATATATAGCGGCGGCTGTGCAGTTTAACGAACGGAGGACATTCAGTTAACAGACAGTTGCGATAGCCGATCAGAACACAAGTTGTTGACAGTAGCCATACGTTGAACTTGACTATGATTGGATACTCACTTGTCACTCCCAGGTATCCAATCAGAATTTGTGATTTAGGAAAGCAGAAAGTGGCAACGGAGCCAGACCCGGCCAGCGGAGAAATCAGCAGTACTTACTTTTTTAACTAACAAATAACAGCGCAAAACGTTGATTTGGTTGCAGATAAAACGGTTTGCCTGCCACTTCCATTGAAATCAACCACCTACGAGCGGTATTGTGAGTTCAATTATATTTTCCACTTTCAACATCCATCCATCCATGCATGGATAGATGGATGGATGGATCAACATGGTTTTTTTTTTACACTTATTTTTATTTAGACAGTACCACGTGCGATGCAGGTTTATTGATTTTATCATGTTGATGGGGAAAGGCACGGCCCAGCCACTGCTCCCAAGTTTTGGAAATGAACCTCAGGGCCAATATCGTGTCATTACCCTGGCCGGGTTTGACCCTCGGGGCTGCTAGTTGAATTGCACCGCATTAGACGCTATACGTCTGGCATGATAATAATAATAAAGACATTTCTGAATCCTCGGGGAATACACACGATGCACATTGTGATTTAGGAAAGCAGAAACTGGCACCGGAGCCAGACCCGGCCAGCGGAGAAATCAGCGGTACTTACTTTTTTAACTAACAAATAACAGCGCAAAACGTTGATTTGGTTGCAGATATAAGAGTTTGCCTGCCACTTCCACTCAAATCAACCACCTACGAGCGGTATTGTGAGTTCAATTATATTTTTCCACATTCAACATCCATCCATCCACTAATGGAAGGCTCGATGGATCAACATGTTTTTTTTTACAACTATTTTTGTTTTGACAGTACCACGTCCGATGCGGGTTTATTAATTTTTGTTGATGGGGAAACGCACGGCCAAGCCACTGCTCCCAAGTTTTGGAAATGAACGTCAGGGCCAATATTGTGTCATTACCCGGGCCGGGTTTGACCCCCGGGGCTGCCAGTTGAATTGCACCGCATTAGATGCTATACATCTGGCATGATAATAATAATAAAGACAATTCTGCATCCTCAGGGAATATACACGACGCACATTGTGATTTAATAAAGCAGAAACTGGCACCGGAGCCAGACCCGGCCAGCGGAGAAATCAGCGGTACTTATGTTTTTAACTAACAAAGTAGCAGCGCAAAAAATAATAATAAAGACATTTTTGCATCCTCAGGGAACACACACGATGCACATTGAAATACAAACGGGATAATATAAAGGCCTTCCACAATACGTTTTGAGGGAGGGCTGCTGATTAATTCTGCTGCGACAGATGGTGATGACAGCAGCAACGATACATGGACAGAATGTTTTTGAACGACATAACCTTACCTTCTTCCCCATGTTGATCATAAATGTCCCTTTTCTTGGGGTCGCTGAGGACCTCATAAGCCTCGGCGATCTCCTTAAATTTATCTTCGGCGGATGCCGACTTGTTCTTGTCGGGATGCCATTTCAACGCCTGCTTTCTATACGCTTTCTTGATGTCCTCCTCCGAGGCTCCTTTACTGATGCCGAGTATTTTATAATAATCTTTACCCATCCTTTTGAGGGGGGGTTGTAGCTCCAATGTTTTTATCGGTGAAAATGGAGAGATGGAGTAAAAACGCCGCTGCTTCTGGCGGCTGCTTCAGTCCGGACTAACGTCCACCCAGTCGGATGAGAAGAAGCATTTGGGAGGCGACTGGTGAGCTCCGTGGAGCCTGTGTGTTAAATATGATATTTCGAAGAGGGGGGGACCTTTAAATAGCCACGCATCTTCCTCCCCTGCAGGCAGCAGCAGTCTTCAGCTCCGTCAAGCTCAATGTCTGACATCATTCTACTTCCGGTTTGATTTTGAAGCGGAAACGCGACTCGGCTCGGTGATGTTTACCTAAATGTTTATTTATCTCGGTTTAAAACGTCGCTGTCATTAAATGTCGCCGACTGGAAGGTTATAATATTCATGCTTTCAACTAAATAGAACTAGTAATGTCGCTTATCGCAATATGTTTATTTATCGCCACATATGCCGGTGACCGAAGTAGGTAAAGTATACTGACATTTCAAATCTGCTTATTTGTCAAATTAATAACAAACATAAAAAGTACAGTACCTTTCTAAGAAAAATTATTTTCAGCGTTGTTACCGTGTGTTTATTTTGAAGTATTATTATGTGTTTTTTTTATTTAACTTGTCTTGTCAAAATAATTGTTATTGTGTACGTGACATGTCAGGCACGAATAAAGTGCGATACTGAACTGGATTCCAGTTTGCACATTGACTCGGTGAAAAATAAACAAATATACATTTTTATTTGTTTTTAAACTACAGTTTTTAAAAACAGTTTTACCCGTAGGCCAATGATTAATCCATATATCTTACTCTGTTTTAAATAAATAAATATTCACTGTATATCTGCTGCTTATGTTTATTTATTTATTTATTTTCAATTGGTTGCACTTTTATTATTATTACTTTTATTTTGCAATTTATCTATTTATTTAATTTAAAAAAATATTATTTGACTACGTTTACCGTATTGTTTAGCTCATGAATTGCTTTTGTTCTTTGTTTGATTTTGTTTTTATTGTTCAATGCTTTTCATCCTGTAAAGCACTTTGGTTCAATTTAAAAATTGTTGTAAATGTGCTATTTAAATAAAGTTGCCCTGCCAATGTTTCTGGTATTTATGTATTTTTAACGTGGCATTTATTGTCTCTATTGTATTTCAACTGCACCTAACGGAGTGCCGCCTGTATTTTTGCCATGCTCTCATGTTTGATGACAATAAATAATATTCTATTCTATTCTATTCTATTCTATTCTATTCTATTATATTCTTTTTTTTCATTTCTTCAATTATTCCAGGCAATGACATTAAAAAAAGGCCATTGATTAATCTATATATCTTACTCTGTTTTTCACTTTATCTCTGCTGCTTATGTTTCTTATTTTTATTATTTTTATTTTTTTCAATTTGTCGCACTTCTATTATTATCATTTTTATTTTAGAATTGATTTTCATTATCATTATTATTTTTTTATTCGACTCCTTTTACCGTATTGTTTTTGCACTATCTTGTTTAGCTCATTCATTGTTTATGTTCTTTGTTTGTTTTTGTTTTTGTGTTTTTTGCTCTAGGTTTTTAACCTGTAAAGCACTTTGGTTCAATTTAAAAATTGTTGTAAATGTGCTATTTAAATAAAGTTGCCTTGCCTTGCCTGTTTTTTGATATCTATGTATTTTTAACGTGGCATTTATTTTCTCTATTGTATTTCAACTGCACCTAACGGAGTGTCACCTGTATTTTTGTCATGCTCTCATTATTGATGACAATAAAGAATATTTTATTAAATTTTTTTTTTCATTTATTCCATTAATTTCAGGCAATGACATGAAAAAAAGTAAAAGGTAGACAACACGTAATGATATAAACTAATATAATGCAAAAGGTAATGTACATTATGTAAACATTAAGCATTCTGGTCCAGTTTTGCCTGGAAGGGAGTGGAAAGAAGATCATTTATTTAATCCCACCAATTCTATTCTATTATATCACCGCTGGCAATTTAAGCCATAGTGTACTAGTGCACAAATTATGTATCGTATTCCATCCATCCATCCATTTTTATCCATCTTATTCCCTTTGGGGTATAAGAGAGCACTATAAATATATGTATATGTTTCATTCCCATTTACAGTATGAAAACTGAAGTTTGCATCAGACGAGAAACCATGGTGCAATTACAGCGCCACCTGCTGTCTCCAGAGGGCAATACAGTTTCCTCCCCTCCACACGCGGTGCTGCTGCTGTTAAGGATGCTGCTGTTTCGGCGGTGATGGTCCACTAGCAGTGAGTCAGCACCGGAGCAGGTCTGCAGTGCAGTAATCGGCCCAAATGGATCAGTTCCGCGGTTTATTCCTCAAATTGGACCAGAACAAAGATGGGTTCATCTCGCTTGCAGAGCTCCACAGAGAAATGAGCAAGCATGGCATCGTGGCGGCAGATGCCAAGGTGCAGGTAGGATGATGGATGGTGGCATTGTTCTGCAGGCCTCCATCAAGATTTATCTTTCTCTCGCTCTCTCGCTCTCTCTTTCTCCTAGAATGTAATTGATTCCTATGACAATGACAAAAATGGTGTGCTGGACTATGATGAGTTTCTCAGCTACATGACAGACAGAGAGAAGAACTGGAAAATTTACTTTAATCACCTGGACAAGAACCAGTGCGGTAAGTGGAAATGAGAATGCGTCCGTTGCCACGACATGCCGCCGTTAAATAAAATACTATTTTCACTGTGTAAAATATACTCATGGGCCACAAATATACCTGCACTTCCAATGAGAGCCCATCAAAAGCTGCGTCAAAAATTCAACCAGACTGCAACCGCAACAATAGACATCATCAACTGGTGACTAATGTAGTTTTTACAAGCTGGATGAATTGACACAGTTCAGGTGTCACATCTCATTTGATGGTGCAGGTGTACCTGAGTTTGTTGTCATATTCATTGTCTGGTGCGTTGCATACAATAATTTTTGTGCGTCTCTTTTCTGATTAGGAGTGATTGACCAGGAGGACATCATATGTTTGTTTAAGGAGTTAGGAGTGCTCATTTCAAAGGCCAATGCCAAAAAAGTAATACAAATGTAAGATTTTTTTGCACCTCATAACGGCGTATTTTGTTAGTATTACATTCACCAAATGTGTAAAAGGCCACTAAATATAGTATGAATAACAGAATGAATCATTATTATTCAACCTCACATCATTCTTTGTATGCAGACGCAATGCAAATACTAATAACTATACACTATAGTGTAGGCAAACTTTGTTCCAAAAGTTAACTTTAAAGTATATGTTGACCACTTTTAGCTGACATATGTCATCAATTGGGTGATAAAACAAGGCGAGGACGATTGCACGTAACATTTGTCTTTCTTTAAAAAAAAAAAACAGGATGGACACAGACAATTCGATGACGGTGGATTGGGACGAATTCTTGCAGCATGTCATCTTCAAGCCTGTGGACAGCATCGGGGAGTTGGTGTCTTCGTGGAAACACAGTCTGGTAAAGTTAAAGTGCCACTGATAGTCACACACACACTTGGTGTGGTGAAGTTTACCCTCTGCATGTGACCCATCCCCTTGTTGCACCCCCTGGGAGGTGAGGGGAGCAGTGAGCAGCAGCAGTGGCCACGCTCGGGAATCATTTTGGTGATTTAACACCCAAAAACAGTGAATAAAAGCTGAAACATGTCCACCTGAGAGGTGGATATGCAGTAGTACCTCAACTTATGAGCTTAACTGTTTTAGTGACGGAGTTACTAACTAGCAAAATTGCTAAATCGCTGTCTCATTTTTCGTAACAACCAAATCACAATAATGCTTGCCTTGACTTGACTTGACTTAAAACACTTGTATCTCAAATCAACGAATACCCTTAAAATTAATTGGAAAACTATTGCAATCTAATTGACCCGCTCTTAAATACATGCCTTTAAAACATTTTAGGTAAAAAAATATTGTATGAAATCCAATACAATATAATATAGTACAAACAACCACGGTAAGTTTTAATGAAGTAATAATAATGTTCAACATTTACCTTGGAGAGTGGACTTCTAAAAATCGACGTAATCTCCTTCCAGCGGTTTCCTTGTCAAACACACTATCAGCAGCTTCTCCATATTTTCATGGATAACATGTCCACCGTTTGGATATTACTTTAAAATTTTTGACTAGCATTGTCAAAACTAGGACTATGACTTGGATTGTTTCTTCGACGCAAAGGAAAATTGGTGCTATAACTAACAAAAGGGGAAACAAATGGCGCGCACAATGGCGGAGAACAAACTTGACTAATGAAAAAACAAAATACTAGCACAAAGGCAGGGCTTCACGGTGGCAGAGGGGTTAGTGCGTCTGCCTCACAATACGAAGTTCCTGCAGTCCTGGGTTCAAATCCAGGCTCGGGATCTTTCTGTGTGGAGTTTGCATGTTCTCCCCGTGAATGCGTGGGTTCCCTCCGGGTACTCCGGCTTCCTCCCACTTCCAAAGACATGCACCTGGGGATAGGTTAATTGGCAACACTAAATGGTCCCTAGTGTGTGAATGTGAGTGTGAATGTTGTCTGTCTATCTGTGTTGACCCTGCGATGAGGTGGCGATTTGTCCAGGGTGTACCCTGCCTTCCGCCCGATTGTAGCTGAGATAGGCGCCAGCGCCCCCCTCGGCCCCGAAAGAAAATGGATGGATGGATGGATAGCACAAAGGCTACAAACTATAAACATGAAACAAACACTTGCACTGTGGCATGAATAACAAAAATGTACGTGGCACTGACAGAAATAATAAACAGCATAGCATGGCATGAAGCAGTTGAGGAATATGAAGTTGCCAGGCTGACTACCTGGCAACTGTGGCTTAAATAATAGCTATGATAATCATCAACAGGTGTGAGAACTGAGGACAGGAGCGTGACTTGAAGACAAGGTGGAAACTAATAAGTTGCTATGGAGATTAGAGAAATAAGGAAGTGCAAAAGCGGGAAACAAGTGTCCAAAAAGTAACCAAACATGACAAAAACGAAACATCATCTCATGGGCGTGACAAGCATTACACTCATTCTGCTTCAATATAGTGTAGACGAGAATTGATACACTCCAATTGTCTCGCCAATTTAACTCCATGCTGGGTGATGTGTTTGATCATTTATTGATTTAATTCAATAAATATCATCCACTTCTTCTCAGCACTGTCCTTCACACTGTCTTTCTTCCATGCCTGGAAAATCAATCAATCAATCAATCAATCATTGTTTATGTATATAGTCCTAAATCACAAGTGCCTATGAGGGCTGCACAAGCCACAAAGACATCCTCGGTTCAGAGCCCACATAACGGCAAGGAAAAACTCACAACCAAGTGGGATGTCAATGTGAATGACTATGCTGTACCGCCTCCGCTTGGGATGTTTTCCTGCTGGCTCCGCTGTGAACGGGACTCTCACTGCTGTGTTGGATCCGCTTTGGACTGGACTCTTGCGACTGTGTTGGATCCATTATGGATTGAACTTTCACAGTATCATGTTAGACCCACTCGACATCCATTGCTTTCCTCCTCTCCAAGGTTCTCATAGTCATCATTGTCACCGACGTCCCACTGGGTGTGAGTTTTCCTTGCCCTTATGTGGGCCTACCGAGGATGTGGTAGTGGTTTGTGCAGCCCTTTGAGACACTAGTGATTTAGGGCTATATAAGTAAACATTGATTGATTGATATTTTTTATACATATATTGGATTGGACACCCCCGTATTAACAAAAGCCTTTGGGTGGCTGTGACCACGTCAGCAGATTCTGACTGCATGTTTAGTAAGCACTTTAAGACACAAAAAAGTCTTAAAGTTCCAATATTTATAAGCTTTTTCACTAGAAAAAACAATATCACACCTGTCAGGAACGAGACACAGAGTCGTGCAATGTTGTTGCTTTTACCGCTCAATGGTCAGCATCCACCTAATGAGCTTGTTGGCGTGCAGGTCTTCGACGTTGGCGAGAGCCGAGCTTTGGCCATCGAGTTTCCCGAGGAGAATTCCGGCGTTGGTGCGTGGAGAAAGTTTGTTCTTGGCGCGGGATTGGCTGATGCTGTATCCCGAACCGCCACAGCTCCCATCGACCGCCTCAAGACCCAACTGCAGGTGAGAGACCTCATAGAGTTCTTTGATCCGGGACATCAAACTTGACCAAACATTTTGTTGTATTTTGTAGTTTTATGGATCCAAAGCATTCTCTCGAGGCTTCCAGGAGATTCGGTCAGGCGGCCTTCGTTCCATGTGGCAAGGCAACGCCGTCAATGTGCTGAAGGGGACGCCGCAGTCCACACTTCAGTGTTTCATATACGCCCAGGTGCCTCATCACCCCACACCAGTCCTATTCTATCATTACTTCATGAAAACAAAGAGAGCATAGTCTACCATGTCAAATTCCTTGTCTGTCAAAACATACATGGTCAATAAAGCTGATTCTGAATCTGATTCTGATCACATATCTCCGGATTCTAATGAGCTTTTTTTTTCTGGGACCAGATGAAGGTGTCCATGCAGGACAGAAGTCAGAAGAATCTGAGTGTCCAGCAGCGTTTTGGCTTGGGTTGTGTGTCTGGTGTTGTGGCTCACGCGGTCTTCTACCCTTTGGAGGTATCACAGTCCATGTTTACGTCAGGTTCAAGCTGGTAGGTTAGACATTTTCTGCAAAAAGATCAAAGACAACGGCGTCATACTTGCTTTGTATCCAAGGACTGCTATGATATCCTCCATCCATCCATTTTCTACCGCTTGTCCCTTTTGGGGTCGCTGGGGATCGCTGTAGCCTATCTCAGCCACATTCGGGTGGAAGGCGATGTACACCCTGGACAAGTCGCCACTTAATGCATCTGCCTCACAATAAGAAGGTCCGAAGTAGTCCTGGGTTCAATCCCAGGCTCGGGATCTTTCTTTGTGGAGTTTGCATGTTCTCCCTATGGCTGCGTGGGTTCCCTCCGGGTACTCCGGCTTCCTCCCACCTCCAAAGACATGCACCTGGGGATAGGCCCCTCCCACCTCCAAAGACATGCACCTGGGGATAGGCCCCTCCCACCTCCAAAGACATGCACCTGGGGATAGGTTGATTGGCAACACTAAATTGACCCTAGTGTGTGAATGTTGTCTGTCTATCTGTATCCTGCTATGCAATAAATCCTCCATTCATCCATCCATCCATCCATCTCCAACCGCTTATCCGGAATCGGGTTGCGGGGACAACATCTCCAGCAGAGACCCCCAGACTTCCCTTTCCAGAGCAACATTAGCAACTTCCTCCTGGGGGATCCCGAAGCGTTCCCAGGCCAGAGAGGAGATGTAAATCCCCCCATCTGGTCCTTGGCCTGCCGCAGGGTCTCCTCCCAGTGGGACGAGCGACGAGGACCTTTGATTGATTGATTGATACTTTTATTAGTAGATTGGACAGTTCAGTACATATTCCGTACAATTGACCACTAAATGGTAACACCCCAATAAGCTTTTCAACTTGTTTAAGTCGGGAGACGCTCGTGAGGCATTCGCCCGAGATGCCCGAACCACCTATGCTGGTTTCTTCCCAGGCCAAGGAGCAGCGGCTCTACTCCGAGTCTCTCTCGGGTTAGTGAACTTCTCACCCTATCTCTTAGGGAGATGCCAGCCACACTTTTGAGAAAACTCATTTCGGCCACTTGTATCCGCGATCTTGCTCTTTCGGTCATGACCCACATTTCATGACCATAGGTGAGAGTAGGAAAGTAGATAGCTGGGTAGACCGAGAGCTTTGCCTTCTGGCTCAGCGCTCGTTTCGTCCCAACAGAGAGACTGCAATACTGCCCCAGCTGCTCCGATTCTCCGGCTGATTTCCTTCTCCATCTTTCCCTCACTCGTGAACAAGACCCCGAGATACTTCAACTCCTCCATTCATTGCTTACATAAATTTGAAAGTTTTGCAGCATTCACTCTCAATGTCTGAGAATATTGAAATTGCTTGTGTTTATAAAAATTTGACCAACAGGTGTTGAAAGTGAGACTCAACCTGCAGCGAGTGGGCACCTATCATGGTGTGATGGCGTGCGCCCGCTCCATCTACAAGGACGAGTCCTTGACCTCGTTTTACAGGGGCTTCAAACCCAGCATCCTCTGCATGATCCCTTACGCAGGCGTGGAGTGTGCCGTCCATCAGGTGAGACCGACATCCAACATAGGAAGATAGTTATTTATATTTGTTTATGTCACCGGCAGTCTATCATGAACTGGGCCCGGAGCGATCCAGCCTACTGCAGCGATTCCAGGCTGTTCTTCTTCAGTTTTGTGGCCTTTGCCAGTGGGCAAATGTCCAGTTACCCTTTGGCGGTCATAAGAACGCAGCAGCAAGCAAAAGGTACGAGCGTCCACTTTAGACTTCGGACATTTTCAGACACTATCACCACTAGCTTGTTTTTTTGTTTTTTTCCCAGCATTTTCCTCACAGTCACATGCCAATGCAAACATACTGCAAGGCCTTCTGGGGATTTATCACAGCCACGGACTGAGGGGATACTACAACGGAATGGGAGCCAGCTTCGTCAGGGCTGTTCCTTGCGCCTTGATTAATTTCACCTTGACAAAAACTTTTGAAGATGCTTTTTCCTTGGCAGAAAGCTGAGATTTGGCGGTTTATGTTTTTCTAGGGAAGTAAATGAATGGGTGCTCACTCAGATCAGCCGCATTGGATGATCTGATTTAAACTTTCAAACTTATGCAACTGTACCAGAAGCACTCATAGTTGTTGTTTTTTTTAATAGAAATGTTGTTGCAGAGTGTTTATGTAATTGTTTAAGTATAGTCTTAGTTTAGGTCAGGGGTCGGGAACCTTTATGGCTGAGAGAGCCATGAAAGCTAAATATTTTAAAATGTATTTCCGTGAGAGCCGTATAATATTGTTAACCCTGAATACAACTGTCAGGTTCAAACACTGATGACATATTAAACAGACAAGAAGCAAGGAATTAAACAGAGACAGGATTCAGTTTAGCTCAATGAGGAGAAACGCGTAGACCTGTACTCTTGTACAGTGTCGTCCCATGCCTCCTCTTTTATTTGGACTTTCCCTGATTACAACAACTAAATGTGTGCATCTCTTATTCATTTTATTAACATTTTTATTCTGAAACTAACCAATAATAAATCAAATACTTTTGACCATTAATGCAACATCTTGAACAGCTGCGATAGAAACGGATGGATGGATTAAAATGCATGAGAATGTTTTATATTTTGAACTTTATTTTTGACACTGTGATTACTTGCGGAATTATTCATTACTTATCGTGTTAAGCAATGTCAGGTAAGATTTATCAGAGAGCCAGATGCAGTCATCAAAAGAGCCACATCTGGCTCTAGAGCCATAGGTTCCCTACCCCTGGTTTAGGTGTTCGGGTGTCATTAGGTGTTTAAGTGTATAAAATACATGTATTTAGTGTAAATAGCTCCAGATATTTCCATGGACTAAAGACAAGAGCTCTCCACTGTGTGGGGTCATTTTTTTTTCATCTCATCACTCATAAACGTGCATTACAGTCAGTGGTGTGCCGTTTCATCGTATTCTCATCATGGCCGGCTCTACGCAGGGGTAAGAGGGGGCAAAGCCCCCTTAAATAAATGTCTTGCCCCCTCAAATCAAAATTTGAGAGAGCAAATTTTAATAAACTCACAAAATTACTACATCATAAGTTGACAAAATTATCTGTACTAGCGGAAAAATCCGCCGAAAAAGGGACACACACGATATAGTAGTGTCGGCTTCCCTCTCAACTTTCCCTCCGCTGTGCGTGTATTCCACATTCCACAGGCTGCGCAGCAGACACACACCCGCACACACCCCTCAGCCCTCAGTAAACATCCAATCACTGTTGCAGTATGAAAGTAAAAGAAAAGGAAAAGTTGTCTATACATTTATCATATACTTGTTAGGATGGGTGTATTTGTGTTGTCTTATCTGTCATAAACACGCTTATCGTCGCAGACTTTCGGTGCTACGGAGTTCCTTTTTTTTTTTTACAACCTGACGAGAGCAGTGACAGCGGAGGCTCTGAGCAGCAGTGGTTTGGAAGGCAGAGAGCCTCCACTGTCCCTGTAACAAGCTACAAGTCATTTATGATGCTGTTAATGAGGATAAAAATGAAACATAAGGTATATATCCTGCTTAGCAGTCCTCCTCTGCTGTCCTCTGTTCAGAGCAGAGTCCCTAGCAACGGCCCGTTTTACTTAGCAACGGTCTGGCAATTGACTGCTGGAATTCTTTTTCTGTAGTTTTTCTTGTAATTCTACATAGTCAACCTTTAATGTTTCAATCTACATTTTGTAATAAACAAACTCTAAGTTTCAGTTGATATGACCAAGACACCTAAAAACAAAAACACTGCCGTTTTCATCAATTTACAAGCAAGTGGGCAACACACATACATTGGAGTGAATGAATGTTGTGCCCAGATGAGTGCCCACGTCCACTGCATGTGACAAACTGAAGACAAGTGACCTGGGTCTGACAGACCCCTACGTAAAGCCCCGCCCCAGGCTGTAGTCCTGTACTGTTGTTGTTTTTGTAATCACAGCGGGTTTTTTCTGTTGTTGTTCAAGCTTACTTATTTTCTGCTCCAGCTTCCAGCAGCTCACAAAGAGAAAGTTAATGCTCTGTAATGCATCCATTTTTCAGAGCATTTACAAAGTCTAGTCCTGCTCCTGCATGTAGTTGTAGCAATGATGCTGATACTAGTACGTCAGGGACAGCAGCTAGCAATACTGCACCTTTAGCACCAGAAAGCACTGTTTCTCCTTAACTTTCTTGTTGCCTCTTTTTGCACTGCCCTCCAAATCTAAACATTGGAACTATTTAACTGGCCTCAACAAAATTGACAAGATCTTGGGTTTGGGGAAACCTGCTGTCTTGACGAAGCGGTTGTTGCTGGACACAGGACGGACTCTTGGGAGAAGAAGGTGGGCGACCATTTTCTGTCGAGGACGTGAAGATATCCACATATTCGGAATTATGACAACAGGACATCTGCTGATTAGAGTAAGCATTGCTCTGGTTTGTCCACAAATTGGAAGTTGCTGGCAGTCTTCAAAGTACCCCAAAGCTACCACAAATGATTGGAGGATGTGGGAAGAACTGTGGAATACATCGCACTGTCGACCCCGCAGTTTTGAGGACCAGTCATAGACAATTTAGAGTGAGAAGCAAATTTTATTTTCACCCGCATAAAAAATAATTCTAACTTGGATTGTTTCCCTAGCTTCGAGACTCTCCTGAAGGACAGCGCAGCGAAGACACAACAAACTCCCTTCTTGTCTCTCATGGACACACACCTGTTGTTGTTGACTTTGGACTAGCGACTGCAATACATCAAGGCCGCGGAACAGAGACACAGTACGGGCTTACACACACACACACACATCCACAAAAATATATGCCACACATACACACCCATCCCCCCCCAACCCAACGCCCTCGACGCAAATCGCATAAGGGTGATGAATGGATGGTCAGCGCCTGAGAGCTGCGGCCTACCATCATGACCTTGAACTACCTTCCGTCTGTTGCTAGATATCTCGAGATGCATGTTGTAGTACGTATATGTCCTTTGCTATGGAGGTTTGTTTTCCCCACTCCAGACTGGGCCCCTTTAGGAGCTCAGTCTGGATTGTATTTTTTTACTCATCCTTGCCCAGCGTTTACCTTTTTCCCATCTTTTACGGGGTGCGCCTTATGGCGGCCCATCAGCGTTCTTGTTCTGTAACCCTGTACACTGTTTGTTAGATGGATATATAAATAGATAGTACTTTATTGATTCCTTCAGGAGAGTTCCTTCAGGAAAATTAAAATTCCAGCAGCAGTGTACAGAGTTGAGATCAATTTAAATAAAAGTAAAAAGTAAATAATGGGGGTTTAAATGGAAACAAAATACAGAAATATTACAATAAGAATAAAAACTAAAAAGCAACAATGGGAATAAAAATATAACAGTAAAATAAGAATATAACAAGACAAAGTAGGCCGTAGTGACCATGTTATGAAAACGTATTGTTTGTCTAATCTTGAACAGGTTTGTGCTGAAAACAAAGTTTTGTTGTACTTGTGCAATGACAATAAAGACCTATCCTATCCTACACACAGAAGTAGTGAAGTGAAGTGAATCATATTTATATAGCGCTTTTCTCTTGTGACTCAAAGCACTTTACATTGTGAAACCCATTATCTAATTTACATTTAAACCTGTGTGGGTGGCACTGGGAGCAGCTGGGTAAAGTGCCTTGCCCAAGGACACAACGGCAGTAACTAGGATGGCAGAAGCGGGGATCGAACCTGGAACCCTCAAGTTGCTGGCACGGCCAGTCTATCAACCGAGCTATACCGTCCGGGTACTTAAAGTGCCCTCTTTTGGATGATTCGATGCTGATCCGCCTCCGATTGGGATGGTTTCCTTCTGGCTCCGCTCTGGACGGGACTCTCACTGCTGTGTTGGATCAGCTTTGGACTGGATTCTCGCTGCTGTGTTGGATCCGCTTTGGACTGGACTCTCGCTGCTGTGTTGGATCCATTATGATTGAACTTTCACAGTATCATGTTAGACCCGCTCGACATCCATTGCTTTCGTCCTCTCCAAGGTTCTCATAGTCATCATTGTCAACGATGTCCCACTGGGTGTGAGTTTTCCTTGCCCTTATGTGGGCCTACCGAGGATGTCGTAGTGGTTTTTGTTGTGGTTTGAGACACTAGTGATTTAGGGCTATATAAGTAAACATTGATCATTCATTGATTGATTGTAATAGAGATCCATCTGTATTCATTAATTCTAAACATTTCTTCACAAAAAAAAAAATCAATCTTTAACATCAACATCAATGGAACATGTCCACAAAAAAATCTAGCTGTCAACACTGAATATTGCATTGTTGCATTTCTTTTCACCGTTTATTAATTTACATTCCTTTTTTTGTTAAAGTAATATTCAATAAATATATTTATAAAGGATTTTTGAATTGTTGATATTTTTAGAATATTTAAAAAAAAATCTCACGTACCCCTTGGCATACCTTCAAGTACCCCCATTTGAGAACCACTGTTGTACGGAATATGTACTGAACTGTGCAATCTACCAATAAAAGTTTCAATCAAAATCAATCAAAAAACGTTTTTAAATCTTTTCTCGCGGCCCAGCCTCCCTCAGACTCTGCATCCAGTGGCCGCCAGGTAAATTGAGCTTGAGACCCCTGGTTTAGAAACAAAAACCAACTATCGTAGAATGACGTCAGGCGCACCCAAGTATCGCGAGACAGCCCACCCCCCTCCTCCTCCTGGACTGAAGCGTCATCCTCCCGCGTAAGTAAACCGCCATCTTGTAGCGCCTTGGAGGTGAAGAGCACCAGATATGTCCGACTACAGCAGCGTGGCTCCTCCGTCGTCTGGTGGCGGGATGAATGATGCTTTTAAGGACGCGCTTCAGCGGGCGCGACAGGTGAGAACGCTGCTGCAGCGTTTATGTTACGTCTTAATTCCCTTTTTTGTCGTGTGAACGGCGGATTTAGTCGAGTTTTTTTTTTTTTTTTTTTTTTTTTTTTTTTCCTACTGGCGACCTCGCCTTGAGCTAAGCTAGTTAGCGCGGCCAGCAAATACTGTCAAAGTCAAACACATACAACGCCACTGTAAATATTCGGTTTATTCAACCACACACATAGCCAAGTACTAACTATATGTGAGCTAACTATGTGCGTGTAAATAAGCCAGGCAGCACAGATACGACCTGACGGTCATTCCTTTGTTGCTTCAGACTTCCGGAGACGAGAGCAGCACAAGGCCACAGCATGCAAGTCTTCCCCACTCTGCTACATCAAAGAACGTGCTCATTTATTTAGGGACCCAATGTCCCTTTGGGACAGAGGACCCCATTGTATTTCTAAGGTTTTATTATTATTAGGGACCGAATGTACCATTGGGACAGAGGACCTTATTTAATTTCTAAGGTTTTATTCTTATTTTTATTAGGGACCGAATGTCCCTTTGGGACAGAGGACCCTATTGTATTTTTAAGGTTTTATGCTTATTTTTATTAGGGATCGAATGTCCCATTGGGACAGAGGACCCTATTGTATTTCTAAGGTTTTATTCTTATTGTTATTAGGGATCGAATGTCCCATTGTGACAGAGGACCCTATTGTATTTCTAAGGTTTTATTCTTATTATTATTATTAGGCACCAAATGTCCCATTGGGACAGAGGACCGAATTTGTAAGGTTTTATTCTTATTATTATTAGGGACCGTAATGTCCATTTGGGACAGAGGACCCTATTGTATTTCTAAGGTTTTATTCTTATTGTTATTAGGGATCGAATGTCCCATTGGGACAGAGGACCCTATTGTATTTGTAAGGTTTTATTATTATTATTATTAGGGACTGTAATGTCCCTTTGGGACAGAGGACCCTATTGTATTTCTAAGGTTTTATTCTTATTATTATTATTAGGGACCGAATGTCCCATTTGGACAGGGGACCCTAATGTATTTCTAAGGTTTTATTCTTATTTTTATTAGGGATCGAATGTCCCATTTGGACAGAGGAGCCTATTGTATTTCTTAGGTTTTATTCTTATTTTTATTAGGGATCGAATGTCCCATTGGGACAGAGGACCCTATTGTATTTCTAAGGTTTTATTCTTATTGTTATTAGGGATCGAATGTCCCATTGGGACAGAGGACCCTATTGTATTTCTAAGGTTTTATTCTTATTATTATTATTAGGGACCAAATGTCCCATTGGGACAGAGGACCAAATTTGTAAGGTTTTATTATTATTATTATTAGGGACCGTAATGTCCATTTGGGACAGAGGACCCTATTGTATTTCTAAGGTTTTATTATTATTATTATTATTAGGGACCGTAATGTCCATTTGGGACAGAGGACCCTATTGTATTTCTAAGGTTTTATTCTTATTGTTATTAGGGATCGAATGTCCCATTGGGACAGAGGATCCTATCGTATTTCTAAGGTTTTATTCTTCTTATTATTATTATTAGGGACCGAATTTCCCATTTGGACTGGGGACCCTATTGTATTTCTAAGGTTTTATTCTTATTTTTATTAGGGATCGAATGTCCCATTTGGACACAGGACCCTATTGTATTTCCAAGGTTTTATTCTTATTTTTATTAGGGATCGAATGTCCCATTGGGACAGAGGACCCTATTGTATTTCTAAGGTTTTATTCTTATTTTTATTAGGGGTTGAATGTCCCATTGGGACAGAGGACCCTATTGTATTTCTAAGGTTTTATTATTATTATTAGGGACCAAATGTCCCATTGGGACAGAGGACCCTATTTGTAAGGTTTTATTATTATTATTATTAGGGACCGTAATGTCCATTTGGGACAGAGGACCCTATTGTATTTCTAAGGTTTTATTCCTATTTTTATTAGGGATCGAATGTCCCATTGGGACAGAGGACCCTATTGTATTTCTAAGGATTTATTATTATTAGGGATCGAATGTCCCATCGGGACAGAGGACCCTATTGTATTTCTAGGCTTTTATTCTTATTATTATTATTAGGGACCAAATGTCCCTTTGGGACAGAGGATCCTATTTTATTTGTAAGGTTTTATCCTTATAATTTTTATTAGGGACCGAATGTCCCATTGGGACAGAGGACCCTATTGTATTTGTAAGGTTTTATTATTCTTTATTATTAGGGACCGAATGTCCCTTTGGGACAGAGGACCTTATTGAATTTCTAAGGTTTTATTATTCCACCGCCTCTTCGAACCGTAATTTGACCCCCTTAACATGCTTCAAAACTCCCCAAGTTCCACGCACACATCAGGCTGGCCAAAAATTGCCATCCAATAAAAAACCAAACCGATAACTCAAAATTGCGCTCTAGCGCCCCCTAGGAAAAAACACAGACAAAACTGGTTCTAACTCCCGTTAGAAATGTCATAGAGACATGAAACACAAACCTCTATTATGGTCTGACTTAGACATAGATTTCATACACTGACTTCTTTCAGCAAAAATCAACAGGGAGTTGGCAAAAACCCCTTCAAAACAAATATTTCCAAACATTTTTTAATTTTTGCCTCTTTGAGCTGTAATTTGACCCCCTTAAAATGCTTCAAAACTCACCAAACTGGACACACACATCAAGACTGACGAAAATTGCGATCTAATAAAAAAAACAAAAAACACCAAAACTCAAAATTGCGCTCTAGCGCCCCCTAGGACTAAAACACATATAAAACTGCTCCTAGGAAGAAAACGCAGACTAAACTGCTTGTAACTTCCACTAGGAATGTCGAAGCAACATGAAACAAAAACATCTATGTAGGTCTCACTTAGACCTACATTTTAATAATTGACATCCCTCAGCAAAAATCAACAGGAAGTTGGGAATTATCCCTTCAAAACAAAAGTTTTGTAAAAACCCGTCACCTTTTTTCAAACGTTATCTCCTCTGAGCGCATTTGTCGTGTCGGCTTCAAACTCGCACAGGAGAGAGATTGAACCCTTCTGATTAAAAGTTATTCAGAGTTTTAATAACTGCTCCGGTTTTGATTTTACGCGCCTTCAAAGAACCGCTACGTGTGAAATATTTGTTCAGATTTCTGCCGGCTAACTAATGCTTATCTGGGCTTGGGTCGCGGGGGCAGCAGCCAAAGTGGGTCCCGCCCATCGCTGCTTGCAGCTTTAATTTTGTCTGTTTTTTATTGTGCATTTCAGATCGCAGCGAAAATAGGCGGCGATGGAGTTGCAGCACCCCCATCGGGGGATTTCGGCTACGGGGGGCAGAAAAGGTCCTTGGAGGATGCTGGTGGGTATTTACCAATGCCTAACCTGAATATCGGTCAGTGGTTCCAAATCGAATCCAATGCCAGTTTTGTTAACAGTGATGCTTGCCTTGTGGATGCTGTATTGCAGTGGTTCTTAACCTTGTTGGAGGTACCGAACCCCCCCAGTTTCATATGTGCATACACCCAACCCTTCTTTAGTGAAAAATAAAATGTTTTTTTTTTTCAAATTCAAGATAAAGTTATTCGTTTTTGGTAACACTTTAGAATGGGGAACATATTCTTAATAACAAATATTGAATTTTGAGTTATTTGGACGCTAGGGTAACATATTCTAAGTAATAAAGACTTAGAGTATTTTGGTTAGGGTTATAATAAGGCCATGCCGAATAGGGCATCAATAGGTACATAATAATGACTAATTAAGAGCCAATATGTTACTAATTTGTTTGTTAATAACTAATTAATGGTGAATATAATCCCCATACTTAAATGTGACCGTGTTTTTTTACAGGTGCACAAAATGAACTGTGCATGAACATCACCTTGTTCAAACAAGAAAACCAACACAGTGCATTAACTCACAACAAATTACACACCTGCAAATCACTCAGCTGTTGCCCTATCTGTAATATGCAGATAGGGAGAAGTTTGTATTTACACAATGAGTCGGGTGTGTTTTGACCTCCGCCAAACCCCTGAGGCCGACTCATCGAACCCAGGTTAAGAACCACTGCTGTAGTGGTTATGAATTGGTAATTAAACGAACTGCTTATCTTTTTACACCTCAACTAGGGCTGGGCGATATGGCCTTTTTTTTAAATATCTCGATATTTCTAGGCCATATCACGATACATAATATATATCTCCATATTTTGCCTTGGCCTATAATGAACACTTGATACATATAGAATAGAAAGTACTAGGGCTGGGCGATATGGCCTTTTTTTATTATCGCAATATTTTTAGGCCATATCGCCATATACAATGTATATATCGGTATTTTGCCTTAGCCTTGAATGAACACTTGATGCATATAGTCATAGCAGGATGATAATTCTATGTGTCTACATTAAAACAATTTTGTTCATACTGCATTATTATGTGATCATTTGAAACTTTCATGCAGAGAAGGAAATCACAACTAAGTCAATTTACCAAAACTGTATTTATTAAAGTTATTAGCAGGTGACTTATCAAATGATGCTACATATTGGCAGTAATGCTATTTTTGGTAGCAATGCTTTTGCCCCACATTTGACAAATTAAAGTTGTCTATTCGACATATTCCCACTTGAAGCCGAACCGCCGCCAGACGATGGATCCAGTACTGTTTACTTGGAAATTAATTCTACCTTCATTTGTTACCAGATTCGCACCTTCGTAACACTCCGCTAGCATTACGGCTAACGTTAGCCACGCTGCTACCTCTCTACTGGGCAAGGGCGTGTACGTGTTTGACGTATGTAAGAACCTGCACTTACACTCTGTGAGAAGGAGACACAAGAAGGAGTGGGAAGAGCCTGTAGTGTAATGCCCGCAGCTAAAAACAACTGCGTGAGAACGTTTACTCGAATATTACGATACTGTCATTTTCTATATCGAACAGAGACAAACCCGCGATTAATCGCCCAGCCCTAGAAAGTACTTTATTGATCCCTGGGAGAAATTCAGCACCACAGTTCGCTCACAGTAAACATTAATAATTAGGGCTGAGAATCTTTGGGTGTCCCACGATTCAATTCAATATCGATTCTTGGGGTCAAGATTCGATAATATATCGATTTTTTTCGATTCGATTCTCGATTCAAAAACGATATTTTTCCGATTCAAAAGGATTCTGTATTCATTCAATACATAGATTTCAGCAGGATCTACCCCAGTCTGCTGACATGCTAGCAGAGTAGTAGATTAAAAAAAAAAAGCTTTTATAATTGTAAAGGACAATGTTTTATCAACTGATTGCAATAATGTAAATTTGTTTTAACGATTAAACGAACCAAAAATATGACTTATTTAATCTTTGTGAAAATATTGGACACAGTGTGTTGTCAAGCTTATGAGATGCCATGCAAGTGTAAGCCACTGTGACACTATTGTTCTTTTTAATTATTTTTTATAAATGTCTAACGATGTCAATGAGGGATTTATAATCACTGCTATGCTGAAATTATAACTAATATTGATACTGTTGTTGATAATATTTATTTTTGTTTCACTACTTTTGGTTAGTTCTGTGTCGTGTTTGTCTCCTCAATTGCTCTGTTTATTGCAGTTCTGAGTTTTGCTGGCTCAGGTTTGGTTTTGGAATTGGATTGCATTGTTATGGTATTGCTGTCTAGTGGTTTGTTGGATTGATTAAAAAAAATCGATTTAAAAAAAAAAAGAGAATCGATTCTGAATCGCACAACGTATTCGATTCGTATTCGAAACGATTTTTTCCCACACCCCTATTAATAATAATAAATATCTCATATTATATATATAATACATGAATAATATAAATATATTCTACGTTTAATTAGTCAAAAGGAACATATGCATCATACAGTCTGATGGCTGTCGGTATGAAGGACCTTCTTTTGTTGTTCCGTGTTGCATTTTGGGAGTCTGAGCCTTCCACTGAACATCCTCATTCTCTCCGCAAGGTCCGAGTGTAGTGGGTGGGAGGTGTTGTCCATAATGGGTAGGAGCTTTGCTAGACTTCCTCTCTCTGACACCACCGCCAGAGAGTCTAGCTCTACTCCCACCGCGTTACTGACCTTCTTTACCAGCTTGTCCAGTCTCTTTGCGTCCCTCACTCTCAGCCCACCGCCCCAACAAGCCACGGCGTACAAGAAGGCGCCCACCACCGACTCATAGAACATCTTCAACATCTTTCTACAGACGTTGAAAGATCCTAGCCTCCTGAGGAAGTAGATGCGGCTCTGTCCCTTCTTGTTTTGATCCATTCAGCTTGTTGTCCATGTTTACACAGAGGTACTTATAATCCTCAATCATGTCCACATCCACCCCCTTGATGGAAACAAGGGTCGCCGGAGGCTCCGACATATATAATCACAGCAGTATGATGATTCTATGTGTCTACATTAAAACATTCTTGTTCATATTGCATTAATATATGCTCATTTTAAACTTTCATGCAGAGAAGGAAATCACAGGTGAATTGACCAAAAGTGTATTTATTAGACAGTTATTAAGCAATGGCACAATTTTTCATGTCTTTTCCAAAACAGAAAGTGCAAGACTGTCACAGACATTTTAAGTGTCAAATAAAAATGAACTGCATAATAGGAAATCAAATAGTGTTTGTTCTATGTGGTAGGTTACTAAGGACGTTATTAAATTCTGTTGACTATTTTTTTCATACGGTTTTGTTCTGGAAATATTTGCCTCGGCATTTTGATGGGGTGGCCGTTTGGCACCGAATGGAGATGTTGACGTACGGAGGCACTCCTCATTCTCTAGCGGGTGACTTTTCAAATGATGCTACATATTAGCAGTGATGCTACTTTTTTAGCAATGCTTTTGCACCACACTTGATAAATTAAGGTTGTCTGTTTGACATATTCCCACTTGAAGCCAAACCACCGCCAGATGATGGACCCCCTGCTGTTTTTCTTGGGAATTCATTTACACCTTCTTTCTCTCGTGTTACCACTTGCACGGCTCTGCTAGCATCACAGCTAACGCCCGTGCAGCAATGTGGGCTTGCTGTCTGTGAGGAGAGACAGGAGAGAGCGAGAAGAGCCTTTAATGTAATGGCCGCAGCTAAAAGCAACTGCGTGAGAACGTATAGTCCAATATCACGATATAGTCATTTTCTATATCGCACAGAGACAAACCCGCGGTATATCGATATATCGCCCAGCCCTAACCTCAACCCATAAGCATGGTAATTTTTTGTCCTAAAAGGCAAAAATATATTTTGAACATCCAAGCATACGACATGATGCAACACAGTTTCCAGTTTCTCTTTTCAACATGTTCGAAAAAGGAGTAGGAAGAAGCAGATCTTATTTAATCCTACCCCTTTTCTTTTACATAACAGTTGCTAAAACTTTTGTTCACTTTCTGTCCTCAATTTTTTTACAATATACTCCATAAGTATTTGAGTATATATATTTCTTCTCAACTAAAGAGGAGAAATATAACCTTAGAGGAAAATCTAATTTAAAACATTTGTATGCGCTTAAAAAACTTAAAACCTTTTAGCTTGTGAAATTCAATTATGGAATAGATTAAGTAAAAAAGTTACATTTTACTGATATGATCCAGTTTAAGAGGTTGTTCAAATTAATAGTGCTTACGAAGTACAAAGAAGAATAATTATGGGAAGTACTTTCAACCTTATTAAAAATAAGATATTCTGCATCTCAGTATGTTAATAATGACTAAATTCATTGATTAAATATGACAAACCTGTCATGTATTCTAATTCACAGATGTTATTTTATTATCAAAAGGTCAGTAAATGATCATATATACTTGTAAACGCTCTGAAGTGGGAAAGGGGTAGGATTAAATAAGCTTTTCTTCTTCCTAGTCCCTTTTGGACATGATGTAAAGTGAAATCATGAAACTGCAATGTATCATACTGTAAGTGTGTTCATGTTCGAAATAAACTAAAGGAAGAAAGTAAGTAATCACAATAAAAATAAATAATTGGTGAAGTAAGTTATGTTTCATATGTTAAGATTATTTTGAGAATGGATGGATGAAATCAGAATGTTTAGCATGGTTGTTCTTCTTTGTACTTTGTAAACACTTAAAGTTTGAAGAGTTTCTTGAAGTGGATCATATTAGTATATTGTTTGATTGCTTTGCTAATACATTCCGTAATTTAATTCCACATACAGATATACTGAAGGTCTTTTACAATGTGTGTTTTACTTGCTACATGACTTATCTGTTTACATTATCCATACTTTTGTTTATAGTAATTACTAATTTTATTTTTCTTATAATACAGACAAGGAGTGGAAACTATAAACTTTCTGATGCATTCTAACCTAATCTTTGATTATGGCAGACGAAATGTAGGATGGAAAAAATTTCTTTGAGTGCTACAAGATAAGCCCAATGTCTTTAATGCATTTTTTATGTATATTTTATCCTTGTAAGATTGTTTTTGGAGTGCAATAGGAAACATGTTTAATGTATTGTAAGATTTTCTGTTAAAATAAAGCCAATCCTGACATTTTTTGTAGTTCCCTTTCATTCCGAAAAGTATCGTTATACATTTTGGTACCAGTATCAAATTATTGGTATGGGAACAACCCTGTAGCCTTCAGAAGTTACACAAAGTGTGACGCTTTTTTTTTTTTTTTTTTTTCAACTTTTATTGCCACTCTTTATTTTAACAACCGGCACAAATCCAACATGGATTCCCTCTTGTTCAGACACGTCAGTCTCCTTTCTCATTCTTTGTCATTCCCCCTTAACTTCAGGCATGGTGTGTTCATGATCATGGGAAAATGAACAGCAACATACACGTTGAACACCAACAAATCGTGATAGTATGAATGTGTGTATGTATATATATATATATATGTATATATATATATATATATATATATATTTACATACATACATACAGATAGATAGATATAGTCCCTTATTTGTGCACTATTTACAGGTGATGCACACGACCGGCCCAATTCCAACACGGATTTCCTCTCGTTCAGACATGTCAATCTCCTTTCTCATTCTTTGTCATTCCCCCTTGACCTCAGACATGGTGTGTTCATGATCATGTGAAAATGAACAGCAACATGCACATTGCACACCAGTAGACCGTTATAGTATGAATGGAGATATGTATGTGTATATGTCTCTTATTTGTGCACTATTTACTGGTGATGCACCGAAAATTCAGCCGCCAAAAAGGACTTTGACTCCAGCAACACCACTGCCGAAACTAAATGTTATGATATAGGCTAGATTAGTGCGATTGTCTGCAGACGTATTAGAGCTAAACCTGCGGACAGCCAAGTACAAAATGTGTTAATATTACAGGAGGGTGTTAGCTTTTAAGGAGAGACATCTTGAGTGTTTTGGGACAGTAGACACTTTTGGTATACATGGAGTCTTTAAACATGAGTACAATCTTAAGTAACACCACATAAAGAGGCTGAATTTATTACTAGTTGTTTAAATAAAGAAAAACTCAAAAGTATCTAGACAGTTGAAATATCCTCAACAAATTACATTGTACAATAAACAGCAACAATTGAAAAAAGAGAAAAATTATATATAAAATAATGTCCGTACTAGTAACAGACATGTTTTTAAATGTGTGTACATTTGTACAATAAACAGCATCAATTGAAAAAAGAGCAAAGGTATATATAAATAAAATGTCCGTACTAGTAACAGACATGTTTTTAAATGTGTGTACATTTTTTTCCTTTTCTTTTTAAAAAAAAAAAATGTATGCATCGTAATGATTTTCCCCACCGCCACAGGTATCATGGCAATCTGGTGGAAACCCTGCCACATACTCATTATAGCATGAAATTTTGCAGGACTTTGGTATTTTAAGTGGGGTTTCTATAGCACCCGATACATTGGTGTTTATCTATACTAAGTTGTACAGCTAAGTTTTATTTGCTGATGCACTGTAAAGGTGCTATAAAACTCAGAGGATTTGTTAATGTTTTAATCATTTATTTTTGTGTGTAAATGGGGCTGCAGCTATCGGAATATTTTAATAGTAAATCTATCGATTTAGTTTTGTTTGAATAAAATGCTCAGAATAGCTTGAATATTCCAAAAAAAAAATCAGCTTACCACAACCTTTTTATTGTTTTTTTATAAATGCACATAATTGGAATTGCATTGTTAAAATGTGCATTACTAAAAAATAAAAAAAAACTCCACTGTTTGTCGCCACACAGATATAACAAGCCCATGCCAAAGCTTTCTGTGAGAAACTATACCTGCGTATTTAAAATACTGGGCACTTTTTGCTGTCTGGATTTGATACATTTTTATTACTCAAAGCAACAGAATAATACAATTTCTTTCCCATATTCGATTTAATCAGTGCAGTCCTATTTGCAAAGTGGGTCTCAGAAGTGTGGTTTATTTGCAAAAGCTTCACAATAAATATACTATTAATTGTAGCCTTTAAATAAGTAATAAAAAAAAAAGTATCTGAATGGGAATATAGTTTCAGTCTCCCCTTAGTCAAACAACTGCAGAAAAGGCTGGCATTTCCCGTGTATGGGTTGAAGTTGGTGTTAATACACTTACTGATGCTTATGTTATGTCGTCGCAGACCAACCAGAGACGAAGAAAGTGGCAACCAATGATGGTGGGTTTACTGACAGCAACAGTTAGTGGTAACCTTGCAAATGTATTTATAGCCTGGTCGTCTCATTACAATTCATTTTTCCCCAGCTTTTTCTGCCATGGGAGGAATGGGTGGCGCCTCAAGGTGAGCTAATTGAGTAGGGCACAACCCAGGTTACCCCACCCTGCAATGTCTTAATAAGCTAATCAGTTTGATCCTTTTTCCATCTCTCAGGGCAGTGTCCGAAGAGTACAAAGTTCCCGATGGAATGGTTGGCTTCAGTAAGTTCATTCAGCACTTATTAGCGAGTATCTGGTCAGTGTTAACAATGGAATATGTGACATTAAAGCGTTTTTATTCTTTTTCAGTTATTGGAAGAGGCGGCGAACAAATATCACGTCTGCAGCAGGAGTCTGGATGCAAAATACAGATCGCTCCTGGTACGTTTGGATTTGATCCATTCACTGAAACTGAACAGTATCTTGTTTTTACATGTTCAAATTACTGCTTTATAGACAGTGGAGGGATGCCTGATAGGTCAGTGAACTTGACAGGACCACCAGAATCCATCCAGTAAGTACTAAATGCTTTCTACAGTATTCTGATGCTATTATACTGCGCTTCCTTGTGTGAAATTATCATCGTTCCTTTCCGAATAGGACGGCAAAGAGGTTGCTCCAGGAGATTGTTGAGAAGGGACGGCCATCCCCAGCATTCCACCACAATGACGGCCCAGGCATGACAGTTCAGGAGATTATGGTCCCTTCCACTAAAGCCGGCCTGGTCATTGGGAAGGGAGGCGAGACAATCAAGAGCCTTCAGGTATGTGTTCGGAATGGAACAGGCCAATGTAGCTGCCAGTACTGTCAGCTCATACACACTGGTTTTTCAATTTTGCAGGAAAGAGCTGGAGTAAAGATGGTCATGATCCAAGATGGTCCCCAAAACACAGGCGCAGACAAACCCCTTCGTATTTCGGGAGAGCCATTCAAAGTTCAGGTGGGTTATTGTGCTTCTTGATAGCAGCTGCTATTTTTTTTTTCCCATGGGAAGACTGACCTTGACTGAAACTGTCTTTGGTAGCAAGCTAAAGAGATGGTGATGGAGCTGATCAGAGACCAGGGCTTCAGAGAGCAGAGGGGCGAGTATGGCTCCAGGGTCGGAGGTGGTGGAGGAGGAGGAGGCGGCGGTGGAGGAGGAGGAGGCGGTGGTGGCGGCGGGGGAGGAGGAGGAGGGGACGGCTTGGACGTAAGTTTGTTTCTTTCTGAGGCAGGCAGGCGGGTGTTTTCCAGCAGAAATGTCAATGCATTCTTTCTCTTCCTCGCAAGGTTCCTGTTCCCCGGTTTGCAGTTGGAATTGTCATTGGTAGAAATGGAGAGATGATCAAGAAAATACAGAGTGATACTGGGGTCAGGATCCAGTTTAAACCAGGTGAGTTACCGGACCCACCTTGGATTCCCTTTTTGATGAAGGTCAATGAGGAAAACTCATGCACCACGCTGACAAACTGATGGATACACCTAATCCTAAATGATCTGAGACTAAAGACACATGAAGGAGAAACCAGTTGTTTAGAAATGTATCAATGATGACATCTAATATCTTTCTTGCTGTCTTTCAGATGATGGCAGTGCACCAGACAGGATAGCACAGATCATGGGTCCTCCTGACCAGGCCCAACACGCAGCAGAAATCATTACCGACTTGCTGAGGAGCGTCCAGTCTGGAGGTGGTCCTGGTCACGGTGGCGGAAGAGGCCGTGGTCGTGGGCAGGGCAATTGGAACATGGGTCCCCCTGGTGGCCTGCAGGAGTTTACTTTTACCGTTCCAACCATGAAGACTGGCCTCATTATTGGGAAAGGTAAGATCACCAAGGGACCTTCTCACATGGCAAAGATTGGGTATAAGTTATTGTTGTGATGACTTCTCTTAGGCGGTGAGACCATTAAAGGCATCAGCCAACAGTCCGGAGCAAGGATTGAGCTGCAGAGGAACCCCCCTCCAAACTCTGATCCGAACGTAAAAATGTTTACAGTCAGAGGCTCCCCCCAGCAGATCGACTATGCCAGACAGCTGGTAGAAGAAAAAATTGGGGTAAGTACACATGTCTGCATAAGAATAGAATCAAAAATAGATCTGTACATGTTTAATTTAGTTTTTTTTGTATTTGTTCAGGGACCCGTCACTCCAATGGGTGGCCCACATGGTCCCCCTGGTCCACATGGAGGTCCAGGTCCACATGGTCCTCCTGGACCACCAGGACCCCCAGGAGCTCCCATGGGCCCATACAACCCTGGACCTTTCAACCAGGGACCCCCAGGACCACAGTAAATACAGTACAATAACTGATGTGGTTCATAAGTGCAAAGCCTAACTTTTTGTATTCCCGCCCGCCCCCAAAGTGGTCCCCCAGCACCTTACCAGCCTCAGGGGTGGGGCAATGGTTACCCCCACTGGCAACAGGGACAGCCTGACCCAAGTGAGTAGCCAACACTGCAGGATATGTAGTCTGCCTCGAATGTCCTAAAAGACAGATTTCTCTGAAAGTGTTTTTGTGTTTCCTACAATGGGTTCAGACAAAGCAGCAGCTGATGCCAATGCTGCTGCGTGGGCTGCTTACTATGCCCAGTATGGACAACAACCGCAGGCTCCAATGACCCCCACCAGCGGAGCACCAGGCGCTACTCAGTCCAATGGTCAAGGTAATAGTCGCGGATGAGCATGGGAGAAGTATAGTGTAGTGGACTAGTCTTAAACTTTATTTTGGTTGCCAGGAGACAAAAGAACAAAACAGTTTACCAGACCTTAAAACCTCTTTTTTTAAAAGCGGCCAGGGACATGGTATATTGTCCACCATATTTAGGATTACAGCCCCCCAGGCAGGTGGAGGAAGACCTATTCAGAAGGATTTAATAATTACAAGTACCGTTTTTTTTAACAGGTGACCCACAGGCTGCAGGTCAGAGTGGACAGGCAGATTACCCCAAGGCCTGGGAGGATTATTACAAGAAAATGGGTATATGACTGTAGTCTCAGTGTACACCAACAATGCGACAGTCTAAACAGCAACAAGGCTGTCAGCTATTGTCTATCAGTTGACTGGGTGGGAGCGATTTAGTATTTCAAGCTTGTTGTGGAGCCGTTCTTTTCCGGTACACCTCCACACGGTTTGGCCCTGAACGGCCTGTGCTGTTTAGACTGCACCATACTCAATGTCTCCTGCAAGGAGTTTTGGACAAACTTCCTGAGATTAGGAATAGTCTTATTTCTAAGATGATCTGTTGGACATGCTATTTTTGTCTAAATTGCTGCAATGTGTGCTTCAGCGTTCTATTGATTGGACAGTGTCATGTGTATGTGGGCTGTGCATACTTGGAATGCTGTTGCGGATCCCAGGTGATGGCACGATGTACTGAAGGACAAAGTGTCGTCTTTTCTCTGCAGGTCAACAGCCTCAACAGCCTCAAGACTACACTAAAGCTTGGGAGGAGTACTATAAGAAACAAGGTGAGTGTTTGTTGCGACTTACCCAAATTTTGAAGGGCAGCTGTTCCCCTCACGCAGCTCTTCTGCAGTGAAGATGCTGCTATGACAGCCTCCCAATATAAAAGCAGAAGGTTTCTGACCCCCATTTATAAAGATCAGTGGCGGGTTCGTTCCCCTTCTTATAAACTATTTCCTTGTGTGGTAAAGCTCAACTAAATGTCTGATTTGGTTGATCAAATCCACCCGTCCACTCCTAGGTCAAGCTGCTCCTCAGGCAGCGGCGCCAGCCACTGCGGCACCGGCCGCCCAGGCCGGCGGCCAACCCGACTACAGCGCCGCCTGGGCTGAGTACTACCGGCAGCAGGCGGCCTATTATGGCACAGGCAACCCTCAGAACATGGGTGCAGCGCCACAAGCCCCTCAGGTATGCCCCCTCCCTCCCTAGATTAGAATGTGCATGGAAGAGTCCATGATTGCTTCCTAACCTCCTCGCCCCCTGCAGGACATTACAGGGTTCCAGTGAGTGCCGATCCAGCGTCGTTTAACCAAACCATTCCTTTCTGAACAGGATTTGCTGTTTATTTTGGGAGTCTACTGTTTTCGCTGTTAACATGCAATGTATCTTCTATGTATTTCTCCTGCACAGGGCCAGTAATGTGAAGTGGACATAAAGTAAATGCTTCATTGTCGAAAACAAATCCTTTGTTAAATGTTTGGATGCAGACGCCTTGATGAAGATCTTAAATTTCCTTGGTTTGAAAGTGTTTCACATAGATGGCAGATTACCCGCCGAGCACATTCTCCATTTTGTTTTTCTTTTTCTTTTGTAAATGCTTTGTTTTTAGTGAGTTAACTCTTCATATGGTCATTCCAGCCCTGTATCTACATTAAATGTGGTTAGAAGTCATGTTTATTATTAAACTGTAGACATTACCATGTAAATCATCTCAGTTTTAAAAAAAATGCTATTGCCTGTTTTTGCAATAAAACTAACTGAAACCTCCTGTGTGGGTAAGTTGGGAAGCATCTTAGAGAAAAGGGGGTTATATTTCTTATTTTAGGGGCGTGGCGCTAGAATGGTTAAGCAGGCCGTGTGTGGGTTTCAATGTGATTGACACAAAGTGATACTGTCCTGTTTCTCTCCAACTGTCTGTAAGACACTCCATGGGTTCTTGTTGATTCTCCTCTTACCCTTGCTGTTTGCTTCCATGCTTTGACTTTATGCTGTAGCCAGACATCAGAACAGAAAGTGATTTGTTACATGAACTACTGCGCAGTGGCACGCTTTGTTGACATGGTGGAAATCGTATGCACTGTTTGTTTTGCCCTTATATAGACACTTCCTCCCCCACAGGCAAGTGTAGACAAGTGGTAAGCAAGTATTATTATTTTTATGTCCATTTGTTGCTCAGCGAAAAAACATGTTGCCTAATTAGTGTCCCTATTTTGTGTGCACACTGTTCTTCTTCTAGGACAGTCAGGTACATTTTGCCGCTGTATGACATTGATGCATTGAAACGTTTTGTCGACTGTAACCTAATTACGCTTTCTCTGACAAATGTTTTGATAAAAAGAATGCACAAAAGGAATGAATTTTGCTGTGCCACTGTTAGTCTAATATGAGATCTGGAGGCTCGCAGTCTTCATCCAAGTTGAGCCTTCCCGTCCTGTAAGTACAAAATTATTGATGCTCGCAAAGTATATCAATATATAAGTTTATTTAATGTCAAATCTTGCCATTTCCCTTTTTGTCTTGGGTAAGTATCCAATGTTCCAAAGCGCTGCGTGAGAATTGACTCAAATGGTCGAGACGTTGAATTGATCACTTTTGTGTCGGCCGGTTTTTTTGGTAGTGGTTCATCGGTTGTTGACTTGACTGTCCTTTTTTAAATCTCCCTGTGCCCCTTTTTTTTTTTTTTCTATTTCGAACATAGATGTCACTCAGTGCGAAGATGAAATATCACGGCATAGCATGTTTCTAGCCTTCTCTCTTTGCTAATGTTCCATTTGAGCATGTGATGTTAGTCATGGACTTGTTCGGCACAAATGAAAGTTGTTTTTAAGATTGAATGATGACCAGATCAGAACGTAATCATTTTGACTGCAAATATATATATATATACACATATATCTGATCTTTGCAGTGTCCCCCTTCCTCAGATCTTGCACCTTAGGTTCTGCTGCAGTAACCCAGGTAAGCAAAGCCTAAGGAGTCATTAGTGTTTAAATTTGATCTATGCAAAGAAATGCTCACCTTTTCATTGCTAACTGCAAGACCTGTACGACTTGTTACATGACTTTGTGGACTTGACTTGAGCACAAACTTGTTGGTTTTGAGGAAATGTTACAGTAGTCTGCATTGTTTTTTTCCCCTCTTCTCTCACTGGGTGAAATGAACAAAAGTGCATGTCATGTAAAGCTGATGGTCAGGGTTGATACATGATTTATTGCTGATTTTTGCCTTTTCCTGAATCAATTGTTCTGTGGTGGTTGTCAAGTGCAGTGCCGATGTATTATTTAAATGCCTTCACTTCTCGCTCACAGTGTTGGAGGACGCTGAAGCTTTAGGTGCTAGAATCTGTCGTAGTTTGTCCCCCCTACGCACAAAAGGAGTCAAACCCTCTGCCGAGCGTAGGCCGGGCAAGAGCTCCAGTGCTAAGGTAAAAAAAAAACATGAAATTGAAATTGAATTGTTGTGACACTAAAGTGCAAGTCAGTCATATTTTCTGCTTGGGTTGTTTTTAATAATGCTATGAGTGAACTGAGCTGTCTTGATTGGTTGTCATCATGGTTGCAATGCTTAAGAAAGTTGGATGAGGACAGGAACTGAACTTAAAACATGTTTTTTTGCTAAATATTAGGCTAGTATTTTAAAATGTCCCACTCAGGCTCTGCCTTTTTTAAAAACAAAAAAAAAACAACTTTCCTGATGTGGGAGGGAATGAGGGATAAGAGAAAGCATGCATTGGGAAGTAAAAAAAAAATCTTGTTTTGTGTATATTCACACTACTGTTGATTCTTGTTCACTAATAAAGGTGTGACAAATAATCTGGTGCTCTAAGTGGCTCATTAGATCATTTTTTATTTCATTTCAAACTTGAATGTGGATGGAAAAACATTTAATGTTCTACAAACTGATGTGCATACATTGCAACATTTAACTTGTTCATTAATTCTCAGTAACGAGGATTTCATGATTAAAATCCATGGTTTCTTTTTTTGCCCCTCAATATTCTCTTAAGAAGCAACTTGCAGACAAATTAGGTAAAACAAACGCACTTGGTAGTTGCACTTGCGTCAGTGTAATTCTGAGCACAAAATCGCAGAACTGTTTAAAAAAATAAATTTACTCAACACTTTTTCCTAGTGGTAAAGTCAGGATTTGTATCATTGTATTATTAATGGGATATAAATGACGTCACGTAGTCATTAGCTTGTTCTGTAAACTTTTGGTTTAACTGTAAGCTATAGTATAAATACTGTTGGACACATTCAGGGGAAAACCACAATACCGACAAATACTGCTTTGACGTAGGTAGTGGCATGAGACCATTACACTGCTGATAACATGTGATATCGCAATGACTTGGACAATGTGAGTCTTCAAAGTTTCAGTGCCGTGTCACTGAACACAAGCCTCCATGGGGGCGCCGGGCATCAGCTGCAGTGTGGCAACACTGTGAGTGCCCGCAGCTCGCAGGGATTCTGCACCCAAGAAAGATAGTAGCAGTTCAGAGCGTCTGTGTAGCAGGTGCAACATGTCCTCAGCCAGACTTTCCACTGATGAGTAGCGCACTTTGTCCAAATCGAATATGTCTTTGAGGAAGTGCAGCACCTGGTCCTATAAATAAATATACATTATTAATCAGCATTCACATAAGTGGAGCGTGTTGAAAGAACCAGACCTTGAAGAAACAGCAGAAGTCATGCAGGGGAGTTTTTGGTCCCAGGAAGCCCCAGGCCAGGACTGGACTGATCTGCTCACACAAGGTGTAGAAGCGGGCGATGAAGCCATCTGCAACCTGCGCTCGTTTCATACAAAAAACATTTTTCAACTTTCTGACCAGTTGGGAAAAGAGTCCAGCATGCCTCACCTTCATGTGCTGTCTCTTCTGCTTCAGGACAGACCAGCAGCTGGATGCCACAGCCTGGAACAACAACTTACTTTAACCCTTGGGCCATTCATTTTGAAGCTAAATGGTCTGAAGTTTTGCAGGGACTTAAAAACTTGAATTTTTTTCAAACAAAAAAATTGCATATTTTCTGATAGCAATGTTAGATCAAGATACAATTACACATCCTCTAAGCCTCTTTGACTCCCCTTTGAACTATTATTCAAACGGACTGTAATCATGTCATATTATTATTTTTACATGACAACCGAAATAATTTGCGTTCCTTATCCGGATTGTGCTAGAAAACCATGGTTGCATAATTCTAAATTATTTTATATGCAGTATAAATAATGTTGGGCTGTTTCATATTTACATCTGCTGATATATTTTTAGAATTCTCGCGTATTTTGCATTTTCCCCCATTAAAAAGACACAAAAGGGCCATGAAACAAAAAATATGATAAAAAATCTTATGCATGGATCTAAAGTTAATATTTAAATGTTTAAAAGTAAAAAAAGACAATGAAAAGTGAAGTGAATTATATTTATATAGGGCTTTTCTCTAGTGACTCAAAGTGCTTTACATAGTGAACCCCAATATCTTAGGTCGCAGTTGGAGCAGGCGGATAAATTGTCTTGCCCAAGGACACAACGGCAGTGACTAGAATGGCGGAAGCGAGGATTGAACTTAGAACCCTCAAGTTGCTGCCACTGCCACTCTACAAATCGAGCTATACCGCCCCTTTTGGACCCAAAGTACACGGATAGTTGATCTTAAACTTGCAGGATTATTCTGCTGTCTATATGTAGCTCCAAATTATGCATTTTATAAGTACAACTGCCAGCATGTTTTAATGTCTAATTTGTCACGATAAGAAGGAAACACTAAACAAATGTTTGGCATTCCTGGCTGTCAATCAAACATACCTCGCATTCCCACCACAAAACCAAATGACTTCAACACAAATACAACAGTTGCAAGAAGGATGTTGAAGCAGACAGTGATAACTACACTTTCCCAAACCGCTTTTAAAATGTTCCCTGCGTGCGTGAGGTTGAAACGTCCTCTGGAAAGCATGTGATTTTTACGTCTAGTCTGAAATCCGTCTTTTTTATCTCTAAGAATAAAAAAAAGTTGTTAGTTTATTTAAAATCTTGATCTGCCTCTTTGCCATACCTGACGACTACAGTTTTCCCATAAGAGTACGGTTTTTGATAATCCAGGGGTAAAAACTCTGCTTTTCCATTAAAAATAAAAGCTACGTAGCAAAGCAACTCCACAGGCAGGGGACAAAAATACGGGAAACGTCAAATTTGGTTGGTTTACTACTATGAGTCACGATTGGTTAAGATAAGGGCAAAATGTTACAGATAGGCCAATCAGAGGCAATTCCGGGTGAGTCATTGCCTCAGGAAGGAAAATCACAACAGACATGCACATCCCACATGACAAGAGAAGAGGAAATATTCAAGCGGGCAATTTATATGTTTTTTATATATATATATATATATATATACTATTATGGGGCGGTAGAGCTCGGTTGGTAGAGCGGCTGTGCAAGCAACTTGAGAGTTCCAGGTTCGATCCCCACTTCCGCCATCCTAGTCACTGCCGTTGTGTCCTTGGGCAAGACACTTTACCCACTTGCTCCCAGTGCCACCCACACTGCTTTAAAAATGTAACTTAGATATTGGGTTTCACTATGTAAAGCGCTTTGAGTCACTAGAGAAAAGTGCTATATAACTTATAATTCACTCACTCATACATTAAAAAAAATAGTGGGAAATGGCAAAATGATTCCTTCCTTGGATTTGTATTTTAGCAATGTAGACGACCATGAAAGCCACAACGCGTTTACTTGGCCACTTTTGGACAAATGTATGCGTCCGGATAAAACAATGCCCAACACGTTCATTCCAGTTGTTTACCACGTAAGCCCAAATCAAAACTGCTCTCGACGTGGAATACACATTTAAGAATACACGATTGTGGCCGACAGTATAGCATGTCTAAATGTTATATTTCATTGTCATTGGTGTTTTTAGAACCAGACAGTAGCTGACATTTTGTTCATTATTTCTACTGTTTATAATTTGACATTGAATAGTTGAATCATTTTGAAACATAACACGACTGCAAGATATGTTATTTCATGCTTTAAATCATGGGTGTCAAACTCTGGCCCGCCGTGTAATTTCATTTGGCCCTTGAGGCAATATCAAATTAACATTAGAGCTAGCCCGCCGCTGTAACATAACATTCACCGCTAATACTCATGCTCGTCAACCCTCCCAATTTTCCTGGGAGACTCCCGAAGTTCAGTGCCTCTTCCGATTTTCCACCCGGACAATAATAGTGAACACTATAGTAAGGTAGTAAATACTGTATGGAGTAGGCTAACCCATGTGGTTCCTCTGGATATGAACACTAGTTGTAATTATTGTAGTGACTAAATAACATAATGAGTGAAACAAACAGTGATTCATTTGGATGAATGGGTTATGTATTTATGTTGATCATTTTTCAATTCTTTAAACAAAAACATCTTTAAATGATGCTTTGCTCATTTTTGCATGTTCAATTCCAAGTGACCCATATGGAATGCTAGCATTCCATTGCGCTCCCTACACCCCCGGCTTATTTTCAGTGTTTTTCATTAAGTTCACCTCACTGTGACATACAAGATAGGACTAGAGATGTCCGATAGTGGCTTTTTTGCCGATATTCCGATATTGTCCAACTCTTAATTACTGATTCCGATATATACAGTTGTGAAATTAACACATTATGCCTCATTTTGTTGTGGAGCCCCGCTGGATGCATTAAACAATGTAACAAGGTTTTCCAAACTAAATCAACCGAAGTTATGGAAAAAATGGCAACTTGGTACTGCCATATTTATTATTGTCACAAAGTGCATTATTTTGTTTTTTAACATGCCTTAAGACAGCAGCTTGGAATTTGGGACACACTCTCCTTGAGAGAGCATGATGAGGTTGAGGTAGGCAGGGGGTGTATATTTTAGCGTCCCGGAAGAGTTAGTGCTGCAAGGGATTCTGGGTATTTGTTCTGTTGTTACAATGCGGATGTTCTCCCGAAATGAGTTTGTCATTCTTATTTGGTGTGAGTTCACAGTGTGGTGCATATTTGTAACAGTGTTTAAGTTGTTTATACGCCCACCCTCAGTGTGACCTCTATGGCTGTTGACCAAGTATGCTTTGCATTCACTTGTGTGTCTGTAAAAAGCTGGAGATATTATGTGATTGGGCCGGCACGCAAAGGCAGTGCCTTTAAGGTTTATTGGCGCTCTGTACTTCTCCCTATGTCCGTGTACACAGCGGCGTTTTAAAAAGTCATACATTTAACTTTGTTAAAACAAATACCAATAACATATACCGATAATTTCCAATACTACATTTTAGAGCATTTATTGGCCATCTCTAGCTAGAAGTATAATGCCTCACCGTCTCCTTGAAGGAGCTGTTGAGCCAGCGGTTGTTGATGACGTTCTGGATGGAGATGGGCGGGTTTTCCAGGTCCTCAAAGGAGTCCATGAGGATGAAGTCCAGCACGATGTCGTAGAAGTTTAAGTGTTTCACCTGACCATGACAGCAAAGCAGTTATTGTCAAGCATGTGTCCAACAACAAAAAGGGTCTACACACCCCACGTGTGGCCAGCTCCACCGCTGTGTTCTCCCAATGCTCCGTCTGCTCCAAGAATATCATCATCTCCTCAAACACTTGCTCAAATCTATCTGGGCTCTAGAATACACACAATCATAGTATGAGGTTCAAGATAGCATTTATTGGTATTTTGTCTGTAATCAAAGACATCCAAGACTTAAAAGGGCAACTGCACTTTTTGGGGAAATTTTGACAAGACATGAAGAAAATTTTATTTTTATTGGCAGTCTAACATGTCAAAATAAACTCTGTCTAGGTGGTTAGTAATGCAGCTAATGGGAACAATCATTTCTACCTCAGAATCATTATTAAAATGCATTTAAAAACAGCCAACAATACCTCGTTTACATAACCTGTAGTAGAATCACACTGTATTGACTTGGTGACAGTCAGAGTAGACACAGAATTATTTTTCCCAGTGGAATAACACCAGCGTGCTTTGTATTAGCCGTAAAAGCTAACTACGGCAAGAGGTAAGTTATCTAGTAGTACAACACAATTAACTAGTATTTGTGTGAGTCAACTAGTAATACGGTACAATTTACTAACATGAGTGTACGTCAGCTAGTGGAATGGTACAAATTACTAGTACGAGTGCACATTATCTAGTAGTACCGTACAATTAAGTAGTATTAGTGTGCATCAACTGGTACTGTACAATTTACTAGTACGAGTATGTTATATAGTGGTAGGTACAATTTAATAGTATTAGTGTATGTCAGCTAATACGATACAATTTACAAGTACAAGTATGTTATCTAGTAGTACGGTACAATTTACTAGTTTTAGTGTATGTTAGCTATTACAATACAATTTAGAAGAATGAGTATGTTATCTAGTAGTACGGTACAATTTACTAATGTTAGTGTACATCAGCTAGTAGTACGGTACATTTTTTTTACTAGTACGAGTTTACGTTATAATTTACAAGTATGTTATCTAGTAGTGCGGTACAATTTACTAGTATTAATGGACGTCAGTTAGTACTACGGTACAATTTACTAGTATTAGTGCACGTCAGATAGTACTGCAGTACAATATACTAGTATTAGTGCACGTCAGATAGTACTACAGTACAATTTACTAGTATTAGTGTACATCAGTTAGTACTACGGTACAATTTACTAGTATTAGTGTACATCAGTTAATACTACGGTACAATTTACCAGTATTAGTGTACATCAGATAGTACTAGAATACAATTGACTAGTATTAGTGTACATCAGATAGTACTACAGTGCAAATTTACTGGTATTAGTGTACATCAGATAATACTACAATACAATTGACTAGTATTAGTGTACATCAGATAGTACTACAGTACAATTAACTAGTATTAGTGTACATCAGTTAGTACTACGGTACAATTTACTAGTATTAGTGCACGTCAGGTAGTACTACAGTACAATATACTAGTATTAGTGTACATCAGCTAGTACTACAGTACAATTTACTAGTATTAGTGTACATCAGATAGTACTACAGTGCAAATTTACTGGTATTAGTGTACATCAGATAATACAATACAATTGACTAGTATTAGTGTACATCAGATAGTACTACAGTACAATTTACTAGTATTAGTGTACATCAGATAGTACTACAGCACAATTTACTAGTATTGGTGTACATCAGATAGTACTACAGTACAATTTACTAGTATTGGTGTACATCACAGTTCTACAGTACAATTTACTGGTATTGGTGTACATCAGATAGTATTACAGTACATTTTACTAGTATTGGTGTACAGATAGTATTACAGTACAATTGACTAGTATTAGTGTACATCAGATAGTACTACAGTACAATTGACTAGTATTAGTGTACATCAGATAGTACTACAGTACAATTTACTAGTATTGGTGTACATCAGATAGTACTACAGTACAATATACTAGTATTAGGGTACATCAGATAGTATTACAGTACAATTGACTAGTATTGGTGTACATCAGATAGTATTACAGTATAATTTACTAGTATTGGTGTACATCAGATAGTACTACAGTACAATTGACTAGTATTGGTGTACGACACAAGCAGGCTGCCATTGTAGACATGTAACTGTGCACCTTTCTAATCTTCTTACCTTCTGTGCTTTGACGATGATGGAGGACAGAATCTTCTTGCCGGTGTCTGCCAGGAACAACCTGGTGGTCTTTTCACGCAGAATGAGCTGGAGACAACACAAAAGTACTCCCATTGTTCCAACTTTTTACCTGAGGTGGGTTCCAGCTCACACTAATGCCAGTAATTTGATAGAGCAGTAAGTAGAGAGTTGCTGATTATTAATTAGTCCCTCATGATGCAAGTGAGCGCCACCTATGGTCATGGCGGTGGCCAACAAGCGTGTGTCTGCCCCACCTGACAGGCCTGCCGCACACAGTGCAACTTGGCCAGGAAGTCCACGTCACCCAAGCACTCCAGAATCTCTGTCCTGACAAAAGTGAAGTCAAACTGGTGTCAGTGTGTCCACCGGGCATCTGGATTACAATGTAGTGAGTGTTTACCTCAGCACCCTGCAGGAGATCTTGCCCTCCTCCGCCATCTGCAAGGCCTCCTCGTAGAAGGGGTTATTAGTCAGCATGTAGCGCAGCTCTCGGTGCTCGGACAGCTGCGACAGGCGGTGATATTACTGAGTGCCGTCGTCGCTACTGTGCGACGATGTAGTATAGACTCACCTCAGCGGCGGACACGAAGGAGTCAGTGGAGGCGATGCTGATGCTGTCCTTCAGACACACGTCGTCCTGCTCGTCTTGGGCCAGACCGTCTGACAGGGACACGCAGAAAACATTTGATTGATTGAGACTTTTATTAGTAGATTGCACAGTACAGTACATATTCCGTACAATTGACCACTAAATGGTAACACCCCAATAAGTTTTTCAACGTGTTTAAGTCGGGGTCCACGTTGATCAATTCATGGTACAAATATATACTATCAGCATAATATAGTCATCACACAAGTTAATCATTATCAGAGTATGTACATATATATACTATAACTATTTACAATGCGGGGTGTGGGGTGTTAGGTTTGGTTGATATCAGCAATTCAGTCAGTGAGTGCAGAACATGTTGCTGTGATTTTTTTTTCAATTTAAAACTATCTAGGAGTCTGAATACTCACTAAATATTACTAAAATGGCCCTGCGTGTTAAGAAGCAGAGTTATGATGCCATCTCCTGTCCTGCATTCATAGACAGTCCCCTTAGACTGTCTTTATTTGTGAGGTCCCGTGTGGGCCACAAATAATACCATCGCAGAAAGGCGGTGAGGATTACAGGACATGGCGGTTACTGACCCTGGCTCTGGGCGTCGGATGAAGGCTCAGACATGCCCAACACGCCCTCAAACTCCCCCTGGAGGCGGTAAGCCCTCTGCAGCAGAAACTTCAGTCTGTAGATGAACTCTGCGCTGATGACATCCTGACCCTGACGAACAGGAAAGAGAATGTACACAGGAAGTTGTTAGGTGAGCAGCAGTGGCGTGTCTAGACTTTTTCTTCCCAGGGGCGGCACCCATAAAACAGTCAGTCTACCCCAGAAGCAGCTGTATCTACTACAGTTATTTACCACAGTTACCACCACCAAGTACAGAGTTAAAGTCAAAGTACCACTGATAATCACACACAAACACTTGAATCTTCTTGTAAGAATATTGCTGACATTAAGCTATTACAAATTGTCGGACAACTTGCGACATTTGGCACAAAATACAAATCAGAGTTTCCCGCAGCGCTTTGTTGTTAAGGCAGCCACCTTAACAACAGAGGGCCACCGCCTAAACTTAAGTCTTAACAAGCTGCTCCGCTTAGTTCTGCCTCTGTCAGTATGTCTCTGCAGCACCCAGCATTGTCCTACCCACACAAGCATTTGATTGGTTACACGCAGAGCGGTAACAGCCAATCAGCAGTGCGTCATCACCTTAACTAACACATTTTCTGGGGGAAACACTGCAAAGTGAACTGGACTGTGTATCCAGTTTTTTGACAGTAATGGGTGTGTTAATAATTAATAACAGTAAAATATATATATATATATATATTCTGGGCCATAAACATACATAAAAAAATGTACAGCCTTTGCCACTTACTTAAAAAGGCATTTTTTAGAGCAAGCTGCAAGGGTTAACCATAAATGATCAATTGAATTGGTCTTGTCATAGAAACAAGATTGTCTCTAAGATGGACAGGATTGTTTCTGTTATCAGAATATGTGCCTATTTTACAACTGATTTTTCAATCACACAAGTTTCCCAGTCAATGTGTCTCATCTCCATAATTGCTTCAAAGTGATTTGGTCATGCGCTCCAAAAATAGATATTCAAAAACACCAACTTACGCAAAATAAAGCGGCACAGTTGACCTGCTCTGGACAAGTAATGACAGAATGCACCACAATCTACCGTGGTTAAATGTTGATAAGCACCGACTAAAAAAAAAACGTTTATTTTTTTACTATTTGTACAGCAACAAGGCCAACAATCTTACAGTGTAAAATATCATGTTTGTAACAGACACAAGCACTCCACTAGACAACAGACTAATGGAAACAGTGTAGTACCAGGAACAAGAACATGTGCTATGCAAAAAAACTGTTGTACAGAGCTGCTTCCCAGTGGAATGGGCTGCCTTGTGTATCCATCCATCCACCCATTTTCTACCGCTTATTCCCTTTTGGGGTCGCTGGCGCCGGCGCCTATTGCCTTGTGTATCAAATAAGCCAAATAATGTAAGGGCTTTTAAAAACAAGCTTAAAAAGCTACTACACTAAAGACTGTTTTTTTCCCATATGTATTCTTTACTTTATATAAGATGGATTGTAGTACTGTCCGTGTATAGCATTTAACCTACTCAGTGGCCTAGTGGTTAGAGTGTCCGCCCTGAGATCGGTAGATAGTGAGTTCAAACCCTGGCTGAGTCGTACCAAAGACTATAAAAATGGGACCCATTACCTCCCTGATTCGCATTCAGCATCAAGATTTGGAATCGGGGGATAAATCAGAAATGATTCCCAGGCGCAGCCACCGCTGCTGCCCACTGCTCCCCTCACCTCCCAGGGGGTGATCAAGGGTGTTGGGTCAAATGCAGGGAATAATTTCTCCACACCTAGTGTGTGTGTGTGTGAGACAATCATTGGTACTTTAACTATCAATCCCAGTTAAAGTCCTACTGAAAGCCACTACTAGCGACCACACAGTCTGATAGTTTATATATCAATGATGAAATATTAACATTGCAACACATGCCAATACGGCCGCTTTAGTTTACTAAATTACAATTTTAAATTTCCCGCGGAGTTTCCTGTTGAAAACGTCGCAGAATGATGATGCGTGTTTGTGACATTATTGGTTGGAGGGGACATATTAGCACCACTTACGGCTAAAAGTCGTCTCTTTTCATCGCATAATTACACAGTATTTTGGACATCTGTGTTGCTGAATCTTTTGCAATTTGTTCAATTAATAATGGAGACGTCAAAGAAGAATGCTGTTGGTGGAAAGCGCTGTATTGCAGCTGCCTTTAGCACCGAAACACAGCCGGTGTTTCTTTGTTTGTTGTGAAGCTTTAACACAGAGCGGTCAAGCAAACATGTTTCTCCACGTCAACTAGCAAGTTTTTGGATGGGAAAATTGTGATATTAAGTCGGCTCTTACCGGAGACTTGAGTGGATTACGCGACCTCATCCTGCAGCTCAAAAAGGCAGCTGTGATCTTGTCTCCTCGGCTTCTCTCAGAGACACTGGCGTTCACCGCAGCATTCCGACTTTCAGGTATGACTTTATAATCTCACTAAAATACTATGAACACAATAAGCAGATAAGGGATTTTCCAGAATTATCCTAGTAAATGTGTCTAATTACATCTGAAACTCGCCCACTGCCGCCGCCTGGAACGTCACCTTGGGACAATGGGAGACCGGGCTTTCTGCTCCGCTGCTCCCAGTCTGTGGAACGCTCTCCCTGACCACCTGAGGGCACCTCAGACTGTGGATGCTTTTAAAAAAGGCTTAAAAACCCATCTTTTTAAAATAGCCTTTCTATAGACATTCATGCTGGTTGTAGCCTTTGGCTGTTTCTAGTTTTATATTTTATTTATTTTTATTATTACTATTTTTTACAATGTGGCACTTTGAGGTTGTTTGCTCAACGTGAAGTGCTTTTTACAAATAAAATTTATTATTATTATTACCTTTTCTTTTTGTGCTTCACTCTTAACTTTCCTTATCCACAAATCTTTCATCCTCGCTCAAATTAATGGGGAAATCGTCGCTTTCTCGGTCCGAATTGCTCTTACTGCTGGTGGCTATGATTGTAAACAATGTTCAGATGTGAGGAGCTCTACAACCCGTGACGTCACGCGCACATCGTCTGCTACTTCCGGTAAAGGCAAGGCTTTTTTATTAGCGACCAAAAGTTGCGAAGTTTATCGTCGATGTTCTCTACTTAATCCTTTCAGCAAAAATATGGCAATAATAGTAGCCCTCGTTGTATTTTAACTTTAACTTTATTGGCATATTCTTTGTTATGGAGTGTGTTTTCTATACATGTATTATTGAAATTGTATTCAGATGTTATTGTCTTGACCCCAGGAAGATTAGTGGCTACTGTGTAGCAACTGATGGGGATCCATTTTAAACAAACAGTATGTCCAATTTCCTCTTTAATAAAGTTAAGTTAAAGTACCAATAATTGTCACACACACACACTAAGTGTGGTAAAATTTGTCCTCTGCATTTGGTGGCGCGCCCGGGAATGATTTATGGTGATTTAAACCCCAATTCCAACCCTTGATGCTGAGTGCCAAGCAGGGAGGTAATGGCTCCCATTTTTAAACCCTTATACCACCGTCCAAATTAGTACATATATACAGAATCTGTGCAGTATGTCCTCTTGTGTGTCATGTGGTCAGTTCCAACTCCTGCCAATTATTCCTACCGGATGGTGTTCATATTTATTAAAATGAAGTTCCAATGTAAATTTAGAAAATCATCGCATCACCTGTAATAATCAAATTTTAAGCTTACCACTGGATGGAGCCAGAGTGAAATTGCTCCCATCCTGATTGGGCTGGCACTTGACAGCCACCGGTGAGCGGGAGTTACATTATTTTTCACTTAATGTGAAAATGTTCTTCTATAGCCACAGTTTGACCCTGGAGCAGATTATTTCTATTATTTCTGTTTTTGTACTTGAAGTAATTCTTTAACGTTATCTTCACTAAACTGTATACTATATAAATGACTGACAAGATGCAGAAGCACATACTTCCACGTTCTGCTCGGCGATTGCTTCTTCTGCCCCCGTCTTGACGGACACTCGGCTCAGGTCGTCGTCCCCCTGCTTGCTCCTGAACGTCAAGGCCTCCTCCCAGCGCCGCAGAGCTTCCTCGAATAAGTCCATACCTGCCAGAACACACACTACAAGTCTTAGCACACATCAAAATAAGAGCCACAGTTAATCCACAATTCTTAACCCATAAGGTAGAGGTTTTCGGGTGTGGTGACCACGCTGCAAAGGTCGGCGCTGCCCAGTCGGTCCCAGCAGCTGGGCTCCATGGCACAGGTTCCACTGCTGGACGAGTCTATGCTTTGCAACTGTGGAGAAACCTTGGTTTTTGCTCACTCCTGCTCACGAGTCTTTGTCAGGGTTTCTTACCGACGCCAGGCTGCGCACGGACCCAGAACGTTCCCTGTGGGCCTGAGCGGAGAGGACCGCTGCGGAGAAGCCAGACTTGGACTTAAGGGAGAGCGTGATCTGCTGACTGGTGTTATCTGGATAGACAAAGGTGAAGCGACGTTTTAATTAAATGTTTGTATAGCATAAATCAAATATTCATGCATTAAGGAAATATTTTATAACGTGTTGAAGCTACGATGAAAAAAACACGGTTTTGATTTCCCTATATGTTCAATTTACTGTAGAAATAGTTTTAAGCATTCTTGTAATTATGTTTGAGAATTTTATGCAGTCTTATTTTTTTAAACATCCATCCATCCATTTCCTACCGCTTGTCCCTTTTGGGGTCGCTGGAGCCTATCTCAGCTGCATTCGGGCGGTAGGCGGGGTATTCTGAAGAAAAAAATTTGAATGCATTTTTGTTCTTTTCTCTTTTCAACTAATATAATGATAATTACTTTTGTAATTTCTAAACTTAATAAAAAAATATTGCAACTATTTAGAAATGTTTTTCATTTAAGTATTTTGATAAACATTTTTTTCTACATTTGAAAATTGTAATAATGTATAAAACTGTATTTTAATTTAAAAATGCAAGCAAAATTTTAAAAATACAGAAATCAATTATAATTTGTAATATTTTATTTCATTTTTTTAAAGTATTTTAATAAAACTTTTTTTTACAATTATGTATCATACTTTCAAGTATTTCATTTAAAAAAGTAAAGAAATTACTAAATTTATATGAAGTTCCTAACATTTTTAGATTAGATCAAGGTACTGAATTCCCTTTGAGTATGAAAAGTAAAAAATGTATTTGTAGTCTGCCGCTTTTTTTTTGGTACATTAGTCTACCGTTACGTAATCCGATTACGTCACGTGGAGTACGCCAGTGATGTCTGAGTGCGTGCCTCACCATCCTCCATTGTGGCGGCGGCGGCAGCTGAAGAGAAGAGCTGGATGGCGGCCTGCTCCCATGGCGGCGGCGCAGTCTTCTTTCGACCCCGCCTCCTCTGAAAGTGGCGGGCCAGGAAGAGTAGCGAGACGGCGCCGAAGGCAGCCGCCGCAACCACCTTCTTGGTGCCTGGGCTTACCTGACGGACGGAAGTGATGCACAATCGTCATTTGCGTGCAGTGGTCAGAAGCATGAGGGAGATTATCCAGCAGACAAGTGAAGATTACATAAACGCTGTGATGAGGGTCAAGACACGCCATGGTTTTACCACCTGTTTACACAGCCTAAACAACTCTGATTGATTTTCTCTGCACTGCATTTACAAAAGTAGTACGACACAGCACCTGGACATGCTGACTGGGATAGGTCCATGTTCATTTCTGCTAAACAAGATAATTTAGATTACATTTGTCTTGTGTTTACACCTTCATATTCCACATTTTGTATTTGTCAAAGAATAAGATGACACTCTCTCTAAAAAACACACACTGGAACCCGCTTATGTAAGCCAGTGTTTTTCAACCACTGTGCTTATTTAATTTAGATTATTTAATTTCACCTATTTGGGGTCAAAATATTTTGCAAACCAGTAATTATAATCCACAAATTATGTGTTGTTGTTGAGTGTCGGTGCTGTTTAGAGCTTGGCAGAGTAACCGATTTATAGGCTTCCATATCAATTGCTTTGTAGATGTCAGGAACATGGTTTGTCATGATCACAATATGCAGCGGAAGGCAGCATGCAGGTAAAAAGGTATCTAATGCCAAAACCAAAAACAAACAAAAAGTGAGTGTCCCTAAGAAAAGGCATTGAAGCTTATGGAAGGCTATGCAGAACGTAACTAAAACCGAACTGGCTACAAAGTCAACAAAAACAGAATGCTGGATGACCGCAAAGACTTACTGCGGCTGCTAAACTTTTGACAAGAACAAGAAAGTTTGATCACATTACGCCTGTACTGTATATACCTTTATATACATATATACATACATATATATATATACCTATACTGTATATACCTTTATATACATACATATATACCTATACTGGCTCACCTGCACTGGCTTCCTGTGCACTTAAGATGTGACTTTAAGGTTTTACTACTTACGTATAAAATACTACACGGTCTAGCTCCATCCTATCTTGCCGATTGTATTGTACCATATGTCCCGGCAAGAAATCTGCCTTCAAAGGACTCCGGCTTATTAGTGATTCCCAAAGCCCAAAAAAAGTCTGCGGGCTATACAGCGTTTTCATTTCGGGCTCCAGTACTCTGGAATGCCCTCCCGGTAAAAGTTCGAGATGCCACCTCAGTAGAAGCATTTAAGTCTCACCTTAAAACTCATTTGTATACTCTAGCCTTTAAGTAGACTCCCTTTTTAGACCAGTTGATCTGCCGTTTCTTTTCTTTTTCTCCTATGTCCCCCCCTCCCTTGTGGAGGGGGTCCGGTCCGATCCGGTGGCCATGTACTGCTCGCCTGTGTATCAGCTGGGGACATCTCTGTGCTGCTGATCCGCCTCCATTTGGGATGGTTTACTGCTGGCTCCGCTGTGAACGGGACTCTCGCTGCTGTGTTGGATCCGCTTTGGACTGGACTCTCGCGACTGTGTTGGATCCATTATGGATTGAACTTTCACAGTATCATGTTAGACCCGCTCGACATCCATTGCTTTCCTCCTCTCCAAGGTTCTCATAGTCATTATTGTCACCGATGTCCCAATGGGTGTGAGTTTTCCTTGCCCTTATGTGGGCCTACCGAGGATGTCGTAGTGGTTTGTGCAGCCCTTTGAGACACTAGTGATTTAGGGCTATATAAGTAAACATTGATTGATTGATTGATTGATACTGTGGAGCAAAGACGGCGTCCACAAAGTACATCCGAACAATGTCCGCACAAAGAAGAATAGAGACAACTTAAATTGTCTTGATTGCTAAGACAAAGTAGATGCGGGGAATAGCGTTCAAGGAAGACATGAAACTGCTACAGGAAAACACCAACAAACAGGAAAAGCCACCAAAATAGAAGCAAGAACTAAAACACTACACACAGGAAAACAGCAAAAAACTCCAAATAAGTCACGGCGTGATGTGACAGGTGGTGACAGTACACCTACTTTGAGATAAGAGCTATATTGATGCATGGTTGAGGTGAGGGGAGCAGTGAGCAACGGAAACCTTCCGTGGTGTTACGCACCTGCAGCTGTGCCAAAGAACCACACACGGACAGCGGCAGGTGGATCACGCGCAGGGCGGCGGCCTTGGCCGACAGCTGGGAATAGGCGAGGCTCTGGTGTGTCATTGCGCCGCTCTATCCATGACTCCACTCTACCCCACAGGCTCTGGCTCGGCTGGAGCTGTGCAGGACATACAATGCAGCACAAAAGAGAAAAATGGTCATTAATGAATATTACTTAGATTTATGGACATCACGTCCCGCCCATTAAATATAGGTGGTGGTCTGTTCCTAATATCGGGGGCCATTCAGTCTTTCCCCAAGAAAAAAGGCACTTTGCTTGTGTTGTTTTGGCTATATAAATCATTTTCAAATGTGAAAAGGATTAACGTTTCTTCAGAGTTCCTGGAGAGGTAATCAAAAATGGCAGAAGAGTGCAAAATTTTACGAGACAGCATGCAGCTCACACTCCAGTCCAAGGGAGCAGAGTCAAAGAATGCATTTTGCAGTGATCACTTTGTTAAAGATTTGTTTGATATATTATTAACGTTTATTATTTCTCAATAAATTATTATTCTGATATTATTTGTATTTCTTTCAAAAGCACCAACTCCGCCAGTCTAAATTAAAGAAAGCAAATGTGAGCAAAAACCTAAAGAGTTAAGCTTTAACCAAAGGCAACAATCATAAACCGCCACTCTACCAACCGGCATAGCTCGGTTGGTAGAGTGGCCGTGCTAGCAACTTGAGGGTTGCAGGTTCGATTCCCTCTTCCGCCATTCTAGTCACTGCCGTTGTGTCCTTGGGCAAGACACTTTACCCACCTGCTCCCAGTGCCACCCACACTGCTTTAAATGTAACTTAGATATTGGGTTTCACTATGTAAAGCGCTTTGAGTCACTAGAGAAAAGCGCTATATAAATATAATTCACTTCACTAAATGAAACTTTCAGCACATACAAAATGTATAGATGCAAACGGGGAAAAACACGCTACCAGTAAACGGCGCGTGCAACACCAACAAATATCAGAAGACGCGAAGTTAAATCATAATATGTAACTTTACCCCAGCAAAAACGATACATATTTATCCTGGAGTCTTGATACTAATTTCCTTGACCCATCCACACACAAAGGAGTTGTAGACCTCCATGCTTTTCAAAGTTTCCATCTGTTTTGTCATGTAGAAATGCATCAGGAGCACAATAGCGATCGGCGTATAATCTTTTTTTGATAATGTATAGGGATGTATTCCATTGCATAGTTTGATTTTTGCAGGAATATTTACCGTATTTTTCGGATTATAAGTTGTTCCGGAGTTTACGTCGCACCGGCCGAAAATCCATGATAAAGAAGGAAAAAAACATATATAAGTCACATTTTTGGGGGAAATTTATTCGATAAAATCCAACACCAAGAATAGACATTTGAAAGGCAATTTAAAATAAATAAAGAAAAATGAACAACAGGCTGAATAAGTGTAGGTTATATGAGGCATAAATAAGCAACTGCTATGTTAACCTAACATATTATGGTAAGAGTCATTCAAATAACTATAACATATAGAACATGCTATACCTTTACCAAACTATCTCTCACTCCTAATCCATAAATCCCATGAAATCTTCTTCCTCGATGTCGCTTCTAAACAACTCTGCCAACTCCAAAAGTATGCACCTCTTCCTCTGCGGCATAGCTCGGTTGGTAGAGCGGCTGTGCCAGCAACTTGAGGGTTGCAGGTTCAATTCCCGCTTCCGCCATCCTAGTCATTCCCGTTGTGTCCTTGGGCAAGACACTTTAAACACCTGCTCCCAGTGCCACCCACACTGGTTTGAATGTAACTTAGATATTGGGTTTCACTATGTAAAGCGCTTTGAGTCACTCGAGAAAAGCGCTATATAAATATAATTCACTTCACTTCAGCCAATGGGAGTAGTTCTATTGTGCCTCTAAAGCAGGGGTCACCAACATGATACCCGCGGGCACCAGGTCGCCCGTAAGGACCAGATGAGTCGCCCGCTGGCCTGTTCTAAAAATAGCTCAAATAGCAGCACTGGGGCGGTATAGCTCGGTTGGTAGAGCGGCCATTCCAGCAACTTGAGGGTTGCAGGTTCAATTCCCGCTTCTGCCATCCTAGTCACTCCCGTTGTGTCCTTGGGCAAGACACTTTACTCACCTGCTCCCAGTGCCACCCACACTGGTTTAAATGTAACTTAGATATTGGGTTTCACTATGAAAAGTGCTTTGAGTCACTAGAGAAAAGCGCTATATAAATATAATTCACTTCACTTCACTCTTGTCCTTTTCTGCGGCATATTTCACTACATCCAGCTTGTAACCTGCACTACATGATTTCCTTTTCAACGCCATTTTTGTTCAGCCCTTCTCACTTTTCATAAGTTATCGCCAACGATGAAATTATATATTTTAATAGCTAAGGCAGTAGCATATAGCAGTTAGCATTCCATGACCCACAATGCACTTCTGCCATGACCCTCCCCTGCCGAATTCTTATTGGTTGACGTGTGTGTGACGATTGCTGACATTTTCTTCGTCTCTTCTGCGAATGAGATAAATAATATTATTTGATATTTTACGGTAATGTGTTAATAATTTCACACATAAGTCGCTCCGGAGTATAAGTCGCACCCCCGGCCAAACTATGAAAAAACAGCCATCTTAGCAATTGGCATTTGTATTTATTTTTACATTAAGGAATTGCATTTTTGTATCACTACCCACTCTTTAACAAGTTGGGTCAAAAATGACCCCGAGCAGTTCCATAGATTCTTCTATGAAACTGTAATTCTTAGCAACTCTGACCATCCCACTTACACATCTGATGTGATCTCACACAAAGAAAACGTAGGTCAAACTGTATGATGTTTGTGAAATGCGACTTTCAGGGTTCTACTAAAGCATTTTAGGCCCGTGTAGAGATCCAAACTCCAGAGGTTACAAGGTTCAACAATATTAATCACTGGTGTTCTGCACACTGTATCAATCCCAGTGGGTTGAATTCAATTTGCATCATATTATTGTACTTGCCCGGAAAAGGGTGGAATGCCATCTCCGGGTTGGGGAGGAGCCCCTGCCCCAAGTGGAGGAGTTCAAGTACCTAGGAGTCTTGTTCACGAGTGAGGGAAGAGTGGATGGTGAGATCGACAGGCGGATCGGTGCGGCGTCTTCAGTAATGCGGACGTTGTACCGATCCGTTGTGTTGAAGAAGGAGCTGAGCCGGAAGGCAAAGCTCTCAATTTACCGGTCGATCTACGTTCCCATCCTCACCTATGGTCATGAGCTTTGGGTCATGACCGAAAGGATAAGATCACGGGTACAAGCGGCCCAAATGAGTTTCCTCCGCCGGGTGGTGGGTGTCCCTTAGAGATAGGGTGAGAAGCTCTGCCATCCGGGAGGAACTCAAAGTAAAGCCGCTGCTCCTCCACATGGAGAGGAGCCAGATGAGGTGGTTCGGGCATCTGGTCAGGATGCCGCCCGAACGCCTCCCTAGGGAGGTGTTTAGGGCACGTCCAACCGGTAGGAGGCCACAGGGAAGACCCAGGACACGTTGGGAAGACTATGTCTCCCGGCTGGCCTGGGAACGCCTCGGGATCCCCCGGGAAGAGCTCGACGAAGTGGCTGGGAGAGGGAAGTCTGGGTTTCCCTGCTTAGGCTGCTGCTCCCGCGACCCGACCTCGGATAAGCGGAAGAAGATGGATGGATGGATGGGATTATTGTACTGAAAATTCACCTGAGGAGTTGTTGGTAGCACTTTCATTTTGATATTAACATTATTTACAAAAACGATGTGGGAACCCATGAAGGGCGAAATAAAGTGAGTTTGTCGCAGTAAGAATGAGTTAGAAAAAGTGAAAAAGTGAGTTTGTCACAGTAAGAATGAGTTAGAAAAAGGAAGAGAGGTAAAAAAAAAAAACTGTGGCTCAATCCCACCATACCTGATTACCCATAATACATTGTGTCCAAACCATATTAGCACACAGGTCCTTCCGCCATATATGCAAATAAACAGTTACATAATATTCACTGTATTAAAGCAGTATAAAAGAGTATGTCCTCATATTATTTAGACAAATGTAATAATTACAAATGAAGTGTACCTTATAATTATGCTAAGCATGCAATATATACATATTCATATTATCCAAATAAAGTAAATAGTCCCCTTTCTCCATGTGGCCCTCGATCTTAAATGAGTTTGACACCACTAAATGGGCCCTAGTGTTTAAATGTGAGTGTGAATATTTGTCTATCTGTGTTGGCCCTGCGATGAGATAGGGACTTGTCCAGGGTGTAGCCCGCCTCCCGCCCGATTGAAGCTGAGATAGGCGCCAGCGACCCCAAAAGGGAAGAAGCGGTAGAAAATGGATGGATGGATGGACCCCTGGTGTAAAGGAATACTCAGTAAGGGATAAGGAGAAAGGAGTTTGATTACGCTCTGCTTCCATCCATTTCCTACCGCTTATTCCCTTTTGGGGTTGCGGGGGGCGCTGGCGCCTATCTCAGCTACAATCGGGCGGAAGGCGGCGTACACCCTGGACAAGTCGCCACCTCATCACAGGGCCAACACAGATAGACAGACAACATTCACACACTAGGGACCATTTAGTGTTGCCAATCAACCTATCCCCAGGTGCATGTCTTTGGAGGTGGGAGGGGCCTATCCCCAGGTGCATGTCTTTGCTTATTATGCTCTTATTTAGGATGCCCCAAAAAATATTTTCAAAATAAAGGTGCTCCACTTTAAGCAAATGGGAAAGCCCTAATTATCTACCAACCAATAACCAATTAAATTTGCTCCTCATGCTCATTCAGTTTGTCCTAATGGAAGATTAGCTCAATTTATAACTACGATTAATCCTTATTTACACCTGTGGAACTGTTTTTTTTTTTTTTTTCCAAGTAGAAAACAAACCAGTGTGCTTGTATAATATGCAAAAAATACAAATAAAAACGGTAATAAATGCATTAGAAACACACGTGGTTACTTGTGGTTGCAGTATATTATATTACACGTTATCTTTGAAGACGTAATCCTTAAAAATAAGTAAGAGAACAATTATCTTAGAAATGACAAGTCGTGAGTCTGCGCGACTGAGAGTTAGCAATGCTAACAGTAGCTCACACACACACAACATTGATACATGTAATTACCCCGTTCGTTCGAAACAAGACAAGAAGTGTAAATATGAAGAATTGCGCCTTGAATACGATTACCGGCTCATGTGAAGAAGGCTCGTCCACGACAAAAGCCGCCAACGGTGCACCGGGACGGGCGCCTGACCTCAGTTGCAGCCGCCGTGAAGGACTCGCTGATTAGCCAACTAGCTCCACTTTTCAAAATAAAAGCACGTCGCCAATAACATGGGGTTTACGCGCCCCTAGTGTACGAACGTGGGTATTGCAAGTCTAAGTGAAGGTCATGCACACACAGCCAGTGGTTACACAAGAGAGTCTATGCATGCCACTTCAGTCAAATGAAATGTGCATAAAAGAAAATTTTCAAATGTTATTTGCTTAAAAAACGTTGCGTTTCATGTGTGCTATTGTGTGTTACCTCAAACATTAATCCCATTTATGGATGTAAAATCAATCAATCAATGTTTATTCATATAGCCCTAAATTACAAGTGTCTCAAAGGGATGCACGAGCCACAACAACATCCACGGTACAGAACCCACATACGGGCAAGGAAAAACTCACCCCAGTGGGACGTTGATGTGAATGACTACGTGAAACCTTGGAGAGGACCGCATATGTGAAAGTCCAGTCCATAGTGGATCTAACAGAATAGCGAGAGTCCAGTCCATAGTGGATCTAACATAATAGTGAGAGTCCAGTCCATAGTGGATCTAACATAATAGTAAGAGTCCAGTCCATAGTGGATCTAACATAATAGTGAGAGTCCAGTCCATAGTGGATCTAACATAATAGTAAGAGTCCAGTCCATAGTGGATCCAACATAATAGTGAGAGTCCAGTCCATAGTGGATCTAACATAATAGTGTGAGAGTCCAGTCCATAGTGGATCTAACATAATAGTGCGAGTCCAGTCCATAGTGGATCTAACAGAATAGTGAGAGTCCAGTCCATAGTGGATCTAACATAATAGTGAGAGTCCAGTCCATAGTGGATCTAACATAATCGTGAGAGTCCAGTCCATAGTGGATCTAACATAATAGTGAGAGTCCAGTCCATAGTGGATCCAACATAATAGTGAGAGTCCAGTTCATAGTGGATCTAACATAATAGTGAGAGTCCAGTCCATAGTGGATCCAACAAAATAGTGAGAGTCCAGTCCATAGTGGATCTAACATAATCGTGAGAGTCCAGTCCATAGTGGATCTAACATAATAGTGAGAGTCCAGTCCATAGTGGATCTAACATAATAGTGAGAGTCCAGTCCATAGTGGATCTAACATAATAGTGAGAGTCCAGTTCATAGTGGATCTAACATTATAGTGAGAGTCCAGTCCATAGTGGATCTAATATAATAGTGAGAGTCCAGTCCATAGTGGATCTAACATAATAGTGAGAGTCCAGTCCATAGTGGATCTAACATAATAGTGAGAGTCCAGTTCATAGTGGATCTAACATAATAGTGAGAGTCCAGTCCATAGTGGATCCAACATAATAGTGAGAGTCCAGTCCATAGTGGATCTAACATCATAGTGAGAGTCCATTCCATAGTGGATCTAACATAATAGTGCGAGTCCAGTCCATAGTGGATCTGGCCGATACACAGGCGAGCGGTCCATCCTGGGTCCCGACTCTGGACAGCCAGTGCTTCATCCATGGCCACCGGACCGAACCCCCTCCACAAGGGAGAGTGGGACAGAGGAGAAAAAGAAAAGAAACGGCAGATCCAGGGAGGCGTTCGGGTGGCATCCTGACCAGATGCCCGAACCACCTCATCTGGCTCCTCTCCATGTGGAGGAGCAGCGGCTTTACTTTGAGTTCCTCCCGGATGGCAGAGCTTCTCACCCTATCTCTAAGGGAGAGACCCGCCACACGGCGGAGGAAACTCATTTGGGCCGCTTGTACCCGTGATCTTATCCTTTCGGTCATGACCCAAAACTCATGACCATAGGTGAGGATGGGAACGTAAATCGACCGGTAAATTGAGAGCTTTGCCTTCTGGCTCAGCTCCTTCTTCACCACAACGGATCGGTACAACGTCCACATTACTGAAGACGCCGCACCGATCCGCCTGTCGATCTCACCATCCACTCTTCCCCCACTCGTGAACAAGACTCCTAGGTACTTGAACTCCTCCACTTGGGGCAGGGTCTCCTGCCCAACCCGGAAATGGCATTCCACCCTTTTCCGGGCGAGAACCATGGACTCGGACTTGGAGGTGCTGATTCTCATTCCGGTCGCTTCACACTCGGCTGCGAACCGATCCAGTGAGAGCTGATCAGGACCACATCATCTGCAAAAAGCAGAGACCTAATCCTGCAGCCACCAAACTGGAACCCCTCAACGCCTTGACTGTGCCTAGAAATTCTGTCCATAAAAGTTATGAACAGAATGGGTGACAAAGGACAGCCTTGGTGGAGTCCAACCCTCACTGGAAATGTGTTCGACTTACTGCCGGCAATGCGGACCAAGCTCTGACACTGATCATACAGGGAGTGGACCACCACAATAAGACAGTCCGATACCCCATACTCTCTTCAAGACTTCCCGAGGGACACGGTCCAATGCCTTCTCCAAGTCCACAAAGCACATGTAGACTGGTTGGGCAAACTCCCATGCACCCTCAAGAACCCTGCCCAGAGTATAGAGCTGGTCCACAGTTCCACGACCAGGACGGAAACCACACTGTTCCTCCTGAATCTGAGGTTCGTAGCCTCCTCTCCTCATAACTACACATAGAAAAACTCCAAATTTTCCTTTACACCCCCAAAAAGATATGAGTTTGTACCTATTCGACCTGCTCGTTCTGATTGTAAATTATGGTATTAGTTTATTTCCAACATGCGTACATCGACAATATGGTACATCACATATTTCAAGCTTTTCATTGCAGCGAGTCAAAAAAGGAGTAGGAAGAAGCAGAGTTTATACCCCTTTTCGTTTCATGGCAATTTCTAACACATTTTTTTGCACTCAATCTGTAACACAACAGTGAATAAATAAGTAAATGAGTAAGTGAATAAATAAATAGACAAATGATTGAGTAAATGAATATTAAATACATGGAAAATGGAAGGATAGATGATCTAATAATAATAATAATAATATATTTTATTTGTAAAGAGCACTTTACATTGACCAAACAATCTCAAAGTGCTACAGTGTATTAAAATAAATAAATAAATGATTAATAATAATAATAATAAAGTTTTCATAAATAAATAGTTATGGTATTTATCCATCCATCCATTTTCTACAGCTTGTCCCTTTCGGAGTGGCGGGTGTTGCTGGAGCCTATCTCAGGTGCATTTTGGGCAGAAGCCGGGGTTTATAATTCACATAATGAGACTAATAATAATAATAGTAATAATAATAATAATAATGATAATCTGGCGACTTGTCCAGGGCAGTGTTTTTCAACCTTTTTCAAGTCAAGGCAAATTTTTTTCATAACAAAAATACAGAAGCACCAGCAGAAAATCAATCAATCAATCAATCGATGTTTACTTATATAGCCCTAAATCAATAGTGTCTCAAAGGGCTGCACAAACCACTACGACATCCTCGGTAGGCCCACATAAGGGCAAGGAAAACTCACACCCAGTGGGACGTCGGTGACAATAATGACTATGAGAACCTTGGAGAGGAGGAAAGCAATGGATGTGGAGCGGGTCTAACATGATACTGTGAAAGTTCAATCCATAATGGATCCAACACAGTTGCGAGAGTCCAGTCCAAAGCGGATCCAACACAGCAGCGAGAGTCCCGTTCACAGCGGAGCCAGCAGGAAACCATCCCAAGCGGAGGCGGATCAGCAGCGCAGAGATGTCCCCAGCCGATACACAGGCAAGCAGTACATGGCCACCGGATCCACAAGGGAGAGTGGGACATAGGAGAAAAAGAAAAGAAACGGCAGATCAACTGGTCTAAAAAATGGAGGAAAATGTTAAAAAAAATGAAACTCCACCAGGTTGTCCTGCCTTATTTTGAGTTTGTTGTTGTTTCCTGTGTGTAGTGCTTTAGTTCCTATTTTGGTGACTTTTCCTGTTTTGTTGGTGTTCTCCAGTAGCAGCTTCATGCCCTCCTTTGAGTGTGATTCCCCGCAACCGATTTGTTTTCCCAATCAAGACTATTTAAGTTGTGCGTACGCGTTCTTTCTTTGTGGGGACATTATTGATCGTCATGTCATGTACGGATGTGTGAACGCCGTCTTTACTCCACACGCTGTAAGTTTTTGCTGTCGTCCAGCATTTTGTTTTTGTCGACTCTGTATACAGTTCAGTTTTACTTTTGTTTTACATAGCCATCACTTTGCTTCAGTGCCTTTTCCTAGCGGGACTTGCCTTTTGTTAATTTTTGGTTGAAGCGTTGCATACCTTTTTGACTGCATGCTGTCTCCCACTTTGCTCTGCATTTTGGGATCACGACAGACCGTCCTCGACGCGTTCCGACTTCTACAAAGCACTACCTGCTGCCATCTACTGATATGGAGTTTTACATGGTTACCCTGCCAAGTTCTACACAGCACAGGCACTAAATAACGGCACACACCACTTTGCGGTGTCTTGGCTGGGTGAGCAGGTGTCGGACACCTTAGTCACCTTGGACGTATCCTCGCTCATCCATGCGGACTGGACACTGGCCGAGAGTGGAGTCGACTGTCTTGGTTGCTTTGTTGGGTCTGCTCCCTCCACCCCAGCGGACGATGGCGTGGAACACAGCAGAGGCCACCACAGTGTATATGTTTCTTTTACTTTTTATTCTTAGCTGTATGTAGAAGTGTCTGGTTGTATCTGCTGCTTTAATGTCTTTAATGTCCTCTGTGTTCTTTGATGTTTCCCTCTTACACACATGGAAGAGGGATGTGTACTATGGCTATGAGTTCTTTTTTTTCCCCTTGGCCTCAGTCTGCACCCCCTCTCCAGAGCCCAGGCTAAGACCGATTTTTTTTTATTATTATTTTTTTTAATCTTCTATTCCCCCCACCCCCCGCCCTTGTTTACCTGTATCTCATCTTTTTTGTAAGGGGCGCTGGAAGCCGGCAGACCCGTCAGCGATCCTGTTCTGTCTCCCTGTAATGTTTGTCTGATCTTGAATGGGATTGTGCTGAAAATTTTTATTTTCCTGAAGGAACTCTCCTGACGGAATAAATAAAGTACTATCTAATCTAAACATTGCTATGATTATTGATTTGCAAAAAACGTGTTTGGGACCAATTTAGGCAAAGTTGCTTATTTTCCCACGGCACACCAGACAATATCTCGCGGCGCACCGGTGTGCCGCGGCACAGTGGTTGAAAATCACTGGTCCAGGGTGTACACCGCCTTCCATCCAAATACAGCTGAGATAGGTTTCAGCAGCCCCCTGAAACCCCAAAAGGGACAAGCAGTAGAAATGGATGGATGGATGGATGGATGGATGGCTAGTTGGATGGATGGATGGATGGATGGATGGATGGATGGATGGATGGATGGCTGGCTGGCTGGCTAGTTGGTTGGATGGATGGATGGATGGATGGATGGATGGATGGATGGATGGATGGATGGATGGCTGGTTGGATGGCTGGCTGGTTGGATGGATGGATGGATGGATGGCTGGTTGGATGGATGGATGGATGGATGGCTGGCTGGCTGGCTGGTTGGATGGATGGTTGGATGGATGGATGGATGGATGAATGCATGGATGGATGGATGGATGGATGGATGGATGGATGGATGGATGGATGGATGGATGGATGGATGATGTTAAAGCCAACGTTGCCTCTCCAAGAGAGAGATTGTCTATCTTGTGGCAAAAGTCGTTCTTTGGGCTGAACGGGGTGGGAGGCGTTTAACCTGAAAGGGGCGTGGCCAGCTGTAACGTTAGCAACCACGCAGAACGGCGAAGAGCGGCTGACGTTACTTCACAGCAAGGCGCTCCGCGAATCTAAAAACCCGAATCTTTAAAACATTGGAGTGGATCTTATCTCATTTTCCAGGATCGTCGATATTTGAACGTCAAGGTAAGAGACGACGAGTGTCCAGCGGGCGGGGTTGTAGCCGCCAGGCTGCTGGAGGCTAACGTTAGCTCAGTGCTAACAGGCGGCCGTCTCACTTCCTCAAACCCGCTTGGAAGTCACTTCAAACCTTTTATTTATTTGTTAATTCCCGCCGTTTGTGGTGGCGGCAAATAAAACAACAAAACAATACAGATGGATACTAAAAGCTCGATGCTAATGTTAGCCGAGAGCGGCTAATTCCGACAGCCAGACAGCCTGTGGCGCTGTCAAGCATTAAGGCTGCTTTTGACAGCTTGGCCCCGCAAGCGCTTAAAGGTCCACATCCCAGTCAACAATCTTCAATTCGACACATTAAGTCAACATATTTAATTCCTGCGTGTACCGTAATTGACAGAAGTAATGCCTCCATGTGACTTTACATTCTAAGCCCCGCGGCTAATGCTCTCTTGTATGTGGCTCATCTCGTTGGATATCAATTTCTTACTACGTGATTGTGCTTATTATAAATGGTTATATTATATTTTAAATAAACCTTCAGAATCTGTCTCGATTAATTAATTCAAATACTTTATGAGAGTTACATTGTTTTTGGTGTGCACTCCTGCTTTAGGTCGGAGCCCCGCCCTAGTTTAGCTTCTTTCTTAAAATTCCGGCCACTAATGCCTGATCAAAAATAATAATGATACAGTTAATTAAATAAGAAATTAAAAGAATAACATTAAAATCTACAGGCATCTAATGGCCCAAAAAATACATACTCTACAGCAGGGGTAGGGAACCTATGGCTCTAGAGCCAGATGTGGCTCTTTTGATGACTGCATCTGGCTCTCAAGATAAATCTTAGCTGACATTGCTTAACACGATAAGTAATGAACAATTCATCCAATGCCCTTGACGCGAATCCCTTCGGGGTGAAGTGAAGTGAATTATATTTATATAGCGCTTTTCTCAAGTGACACAGCGCTTTACATAGTGAAACCCAATATCTAAGTTACATTTAAAGCAGTGTGGGTGGCACTGGGAGCAGGTGGGTCAAGTGTCTTGCCCAAGGACACAACGACAGTAACTAGGATGGCACAAGCGGGAATCGTACCTGCAACCCTCAAGTTGCTGACACGGCCACTCTACCAACCGAGCTATGCCTGCATTTTTTTAGTAAGACCAACATTTTTAGAGTATTGTAGGTCTCTTATTTTTTTTAAGAACATTGTTATTCTGAAGCTAACCAATAATAAATCAAATACTTCTTATCATGAATGCGACTTCTTGAACAGGTGCGGGGTGATGGACAACTGGGCAATTTTTGAAGAGCTGCAGCCCGCCACCGTAGCCCCCCACTCCCTCCCCTCTGTTGCAAGTCTGGAGATGTATGTTGTGATACGTATATATGCTTTGCTCTGGAGTTTTTTTTCTCCCCATAGCTGTTCTGTGACCCTAAACACTGTTTGTTTGTCTAATCAAATCAATCAGTCAATCAACAAAGTTGTGTTGTACTCGGGCAATAACAATACTTACCTACCTACATAATTACGGTGGTAATCACAGTGTCAAAATATCCGCTTTCTACCGCACCGGTTCAAGAAGTCGCATTCATGATAAGAAGTATTTGATTTATTATTGGTTAGCTTCAGAATAACAATGTTCGTAAAAAGAATAAAAGACCTACAATACTCTAAAAATGTTGGTCTTACTAAAAAAATGCAGGCATTCATTGTTAAAAACTATTATATGACTCTCACGGAAATACATTTTAAAATTTTTAGCTTTCATGGCTCTCTCAGCCAAAAAGGTTCTCGACCCCTGCTCTATAGCATCCATCCATCCATCCATCTTCTTCCGCTTATCTGAGGTCGGGTCGCGGGGGCAGCAGCCTAAGCAGGGAAGCCCAGACTTCCCTCTCCCCAGCCACTTCGTCTAGCTCTTCCCGGGGGATCCCAGGCGTTCCCAGGCCAGCCGGGAGACATAGTCTTCCCAACGTGTCCTGGGTCTTCCCCGTGGCCTCCTACCGGTTGGACGTGCCCGAAACACCTCCCGAGGGAGGTGTTTAAGAGTTTTTACGATTCAAGACAACTCCTAGTGCTGTTATTAATTAGCTAGAGTATGTCTGTCTAACTGTGTTGGCCCTGCGATGAGGTGGCGACTTGTCCAGTGTGTACGCTGCCTTCTGCCCGAATGCAGCTGAGATAGGCTCCAGCACCACCCGCGACCCCAAAAAGGGACACGTGGTAGAAAATGGGTGGATGGATGGATGGATCAGAATTTCAATCTTTTTTCTTTTATGTTGGGCCTTTTTCTCTATTTTTCCCAAATTTGTTGTTTAATTAAATTAGTTTCCTACATTTAGTCGCAAATTGATATTTCCCTGCACTTTGGACAGCGTTGCATTACGTTCACTTCACCATGTAAAAAGTATTTCATATTCCATCTTTTTTTAGGACATTAGAATTGCCTGTGGGTAAAATAAACATGGTTTACACTAGTACTAAAGCCCACACTGGAAAAAAGACACCCATCCATCCATCCATCCATCCATCCATCCATCCATTTTCCTCCGCTTATCTGAGTTCGGGTAACGGGGGTGGCAGCCTAAGCAGAGATGCCCAGACTTCCCTTTCCTCAGCCACTTCGTCCAGCTCCTCCCGGGGGATCATGAGGCATTCTCAGGGCAGCCGGGTGACAAAGTCTTCCCAACGAGTCCTGGGTCTTCCTACCATGAATTGATTTAGGTGGACACCAACTTAAACAAGTTGTGCAATCTGCTAATAAAAGTTTCAATCAAAAATAGTGGCCTCCTACCAGTCGGACGTGCCCTAAACACCTCCTTAGGGAGGCGTTCAGGTGGCATCCTGACCAGGTGCCCGAACCACCTCATCTGGCTCCTCTTAGTGGAAAAAAGACACACACTAACAAAATAGTTATAGATTTAGAAATATGAAAATACAGTCACAATATTACGTGGATAAACTCATAATGCTAAGAGAACACTTCAAAATTATACCAGAATTCCATCCATCCATACATTTTTCTACCGCTTATTCCCTTCAAATATAAAAAATGTCCTCAAATATAGAGGAGGAAAGTCACATCCATCCTCTCGGGGTTGCTGGGGGAGGTTGGAGCCTATCCCAGCTGCACTCGGGCGGAAGGCGACGTACACCCTGGACAAGGGCCAACACAGAAAGACAGACAACATTCACATTCACACAGAATTTAAAGTGGCAATAGCACAATTATATTTGTAGCCTTACCAAAATGAGAATAAGGATAAATGATATTACAACACATTTATGAGAATTAAGTCATCATTTATAAGTCTAGAAAGGCAAACCAGCGTTCCGTTGTGACATGCGGCCTGATAACAAGAGCGATTGTTCAGTGGCGCTGGTGCATGACTCAGCTTTCTCCTGCTGGCATCAAGACGGAGATGCCGCGACAGGACCCTTTTAGTGAAGGAAAATTCATGTGTTCTTCATTTCGAGAAAGTCACCATCAGCTGATGCATTCTGAATCTTTTCCTTAGCTTCCGTGGGCTGAGCGATGCCATTGGCCACCAGCTGCGACTGCCCCCACCTGGACTGTGTGGGGGAGATCACCAAGGAAGAACTGATCCAGAAGTCCCATGTGAGTCAGCGTGTTGTTGTGCATTACGTCTGCTGAAAGACATGTCTTTCTTGGAACTTTAATACTGTGAACCTAAACAGGGGGTTTTAGTTTTCTACAGAGTACTTTCTCATGCATTTCTGTTGAGAAATGTTTCTATGGTACTGGAAAAAGTTAATCTTTTTCAATGAGGTCCCAACTTTAGAGGCCCACTGAAATGAGATTTTCTTATTCAAACGGGGATAGCAGGTCCATTCTGTGTGTCATACTTGATCATTTTGCAATTGTCAGAGTTATTTGTTGACGAACCCCAAGATGCAGAGATGGAGGCAGGCATGGAGTGAGAAAACATGATTTAATAAAGATACTAAGACAAAATCAAACAAAAGGGTACTAACACAAAGCGCGCACGAGGCGGTGAATAAACTAAGGGTCTTTAGCATAGAAGCTAGCAAGAAACAAAAAAGGGCCTAGCGTGGAAGCTAGCGGGTTGCAAACAGGAAAACAGAAGTCGTTACTTGTAGAGTGAAAACAAAACAGAAGCAGGGAACAAAAGACAGTAAGTTACAAACCAACGAATGTAGCTTACCGCTACGCTACAATAAAACGACACGATAGCAACAACAGGAGCGACATGTGGCAACGACAATACAAATGACAATACAATGATCCAGCCACTGACACAAGACAAAGGAGGTACAAATAGGAGCCGGCTGATTGGCAACAGGTGTGGCCAGATGCCAATCAGCCGCAGCTGAAGGGGAACAAAGCACTCAGGGAACAAGACAGGAAGCTGACAAAATAAGAACACTAGACAGGAACTAAGGACAGGAAATACTAAACACACTGAGGAGGAACACAGCACTCAGGGAACAAGACAGGAAGCTGACAAATTAAGAGCACTTGACAGGAACTAAAAGGCAGGAAATACTAAACACACTGAGGAGGAACACAGCACTCAGGGAACAAGACAGGAAGCCGACAAATTAAGAGCACTTGACAGGAACTAAAAGACAGGAAATACTAAACACAGGAAACAAACAAATGCAGAGGAAAAAACTAAAACATAGACAAACTATCAGGGGCAAGCCTGACAGCGATATTGCCATATTTTTGCTGAAAGGATTTAGTAGAAAACATCGACGATAAAGTTCGCAACTTTTGGTCGCTAATAAAAAAGCTTTGCCTTTATCGGAAGTAGCAGACGATTTGCGCGTGATGTCACATGTTGTAGGGCTCCTCACATCCTCACATTGTTTACAATCATGGCCACCAGCAGCGACAACGATTCGGACCGAGAAAGCGTCAATTTCCCCATTAATTTGAGCGAGGATGAACGATTCGTGGATGAGGATATTGAGAGTGAAGGACTAGAAAAAAAAAAGGCGATTGCAGTGAGAGCGATTCAGATGTTATTAGACACATTTACTAGGATATTTCTGGAAAATCCCTTATCTGCCAATTGTGTTACTAGTGTTTTAGTGAGATTATATAGTACCTGAAAGTCAGAGGGGTGTGGCCACGGGTGTGGTGACCGCCAGTGTCTCCGGTGGGAGGAGGTAATAGTCCGCAGCAGCTGCAGGAGGACGCAGGCTCCGCTCATAACTACGGTAAGAGCCAACTTATTACCACAATTTTTTTCACCAAAAACTGCCGGTTGACATGTAGTCGGGATCCATGTTCGCTTGACCGCTCTGTTCCATAGTAAAGCTTCATCTTCGGGAATTTTAAACAAGGAAACACCGGCTGTGTTTGTGTGGCTAAAGGCTAAACGCTTCCCACCTCCATCTTTCTACTTTGACTTCTCCATTATTAATTGAACAAATTGCAAAAGATTCAGCAACACAGATGTCCAGAATACTGTGTAATTATGCGATTAAAGCAGACTACTTATAGCTTGGATCGGGCTGGAAAATAATGTCCGCTACAACCCGAGACGTCAAACGCAGGCGTCATCATACCGCGACGTTTTCAACAGGACACTTGGCGGGAAATTTAAAATTGCAATTTAGTAAACTAAAGCGGGCGTATTGGCATGTGTTGCAATGTTAATATTTCATCATTGATATATAAACTATCAGACTGCGTGGTCGCTAGTAGTGGCTTTCAGTAGGACTTTAAGGCACCAGTGAAACTTGACCAGTGATTCTCAACTTTTTTTTAAGGCCTTGCTCTATGCCTGGGCCGATATTAAATTTTTCCTTGTAATATATTGTTTAACAAATTTTATTGCCTGTAAACAATATTATTGTCAGAGACCATATTAAGCACTAATGTAATCATATCTAATAATAATAATTGTTATACAAGTATTCCTTTCAAATGCAATAAACCTTAATTTCTCTTTTTTACCTTTGTAATTGGAAGGTCAGTACATTTTAATCATACTAAATAGGGAAACAAATAAAAGTGACTCTTAATTAGGGCTGGACGTTATGGCCTTTTATTAATATCTCGATATGTTTAGGCCATGTCACGATACATGATATATAGCTCGATATTTTACCTTAGCCTTGAATGAACACTTGATACATATAATGACAGCAGTATGATGATTCTATGTGTCTACATTCAAACATTCTTCTTCATACTGCATTAATATATGCTACTTTTAAACTTTCATGCAGAGAGGGAAATCACAACTAAGTCAATTGACCAAAAGTGTATTTATTAAACAGTTATTAAACAGTGACACAAACATTCATGTCATTTCAAAACAGAAAGTGCAAGATTGTCAGAGACATTTTAAAACAAGCTATTAGTGCACTTTTGTGCATCATGTCACTAAGACACGGGTGTCAAACTCAAATACAGAGTGGGCCAAAATTTAAAACTGAACAAAGCCGGGGGCCAAGGTTGAACAAATTAATCTTTTAATAGGGACCCAAACAAGTTTTGCATTGAGTATTGAAAAAGCAAGGCTTATATAACTTTATAATGACAAGCAAAATCAAGTTTCAAATTATAATTATAATAATTAAAAAATATCAATGGTATATCAAATAACATTTAAATAAAAATTGGGGGTGGTCGGGGTTTGGTGGTAGCGGGGGTGTGTATTGTAGCATCCCGGAAGAGTTAGTGCTGCAAGGGGTTGTGGGTATTTCTTCCGTTGTGTTTATGTTCTGTTACGGTGCGGATGCTCTCCCGACATGTGTTTGTCATTCTTGTTTGGTGTGGGTTCACAGTGTGGCGCATATTTTTAACAGTGTTAAAGTTGTATATACGACCACCCTCAGTGTGACCTGTATGGCTGTTGAGCACGTATGCCTTGCATTCACTTGTGTGTGTTAAAGCCGCATGTATTATATAACTGTGCTGGCACGTTGTTTGTATGGCAGAAAAGCGGACATGACGGCAGGCTGTAGAGGACTAAAGGCAGTGCCTTTAAGGCACGTCCCCCAATATTGTTGTCTGGGTGAACTTTAACTCCTCCCACTGGATCTTTCCTAGTTACCAATCAACCTGACTAGGATTTAAACCCAGTCCTCTTTGATTGGGAGATAGCTGTTTTGACCACTCAGCCCTCGTTGGTCTTCTTAAAGGGAGATTTCGGGCCCTAATGACATATTTAATTGAGAACCTGTCTCAATAAACTATGATATAAAAGCTTAACTCCACCAGCTGAAGCTTTCCTAGTTACCTGATTGATCTGACTGGGATTTCAACCCAGTCCCTTTGGATTGGGAGCGAGCTTTTTAACCATTTTCGGGAGCGGCACTGAACTTCGGGAGTCTCCCGGGAAAATTGTGAGGGTTGACAAGTATGAGTATCAGCGGTGAATGGGGGTGTCCTTTTTTTTTCTTTCTTTGTCATAAAAACGGGACATTTTTGTCATGAAAAAGGGAGGTTTTTGTGGTTGGTGCATTAATTGTAAGTGTATATTGTGTTTTTTATGTTGATTTGATTAAAAAAAAAAGTATATATTTTTTAATTTTATTTATTTAATAAAAATAAATAAAAAATTATTCTGCGGCCCGGTACCAATCGGGCCACGGCCCGGTACCGGACCGCGGCCCGGTGGTTGGGGACCACTGTGGTAAATGACCTATCCTTAAAGACACACATTAAATCTGAAATGAGTCCCTTCTTGGAGTTCAATTACACAGGAGAGGTTTCGTCTCCCATGTTATGGGACACCCTGAAGGCTGTTTTAAGAGGGAAAATGATAGCAATATCTTCAGTTAAGAAAAAAAATGAGAATACAAAATCAGATGACTTAAAAAAACTAAACTAAAATAATTAGAAAGAAGACACAAACTAGATTTGGCACAGGATACATTAAGGCGGTGGTTCTCAAATGGGGGTACGCGTACCCCTGGGGGTACTTGAAGGTATGCCAAGGGGTACGTGAGATTTTTTAAAAATATTCTAAAATAGCAAAAATTCTAAAATCCTTTTATAAATATATTTTTTGAATAATACTTCAACAAAATATGAATGTAAGTTCATAAACTGTGAAAAAAATGCAACAATGCAATATTCAGTGTTGACAGCTAGATTTTTTGTGGACATGTTCCATAAATATTGATGTTAAAGATTTCTTCTTTTGTGAAGAAATGTTTAGAATGAAGTTGATGAATCCAGATGGATCTCTATTACAATCCCCAAAGAGGGCACTTTAAGTTGATGATTACTTCTATGTGGAGAAATCTTTATTTAAGTTGTGATTTCCCTCTCTGCATGAAAGTTTAAAAGTAGCATATATTAATGCAGTATGAACAATAATGTTGTCATGGAGACACATAGAATCATCATACTGCTGTGATTGTATTTATCAAGTGTTAATTCGAGATATATATTGTGTATCGAGATATGGCCTAATAATATCAAGATATTAAAAAAAGGCCATATCGCCCAACCCTAGTTCATTTTCATATATCCTTTGATGACTTGATTTATTGACTATTGGCCCAGATTAACCTTGCAATCCTAAAAAAAGTTTTAATACGTAAAATAATTGACAAATACGTCAGAGCTGGCTCGTTAGCTAGTGTTTTACTCTTTCATATCATCAGCGTGGCGCAGTGGGAGAGTGGCCGTGCGCAACCCGAGGGTCCCTGGTTCAATCCCCACCTAGTACCAACCTCGTCACGTCCGTTGTGTCCTGAGCAGGACACTTCACCCTTGCTCCTGATGGGTGCTGGTTAACGCCTTGCATGGCAGCTCCCCCCATCAGTGTGTGAATGTGTGTTTGAATGGGTAAATGTGGAAGTAGTGTCAAAGCGCTTTGAGTACCTTGAAGGTAGAAAAGCGCTTTACAAGTACAACCTATTTATTTATTTATTTATAATGCTGTCATTCTGACCAGAGTCTCTCCTTGTTTGTCCAGGGCCAGTGTCAAGACTGCAAAGTCGGAGGACCCAATTTGTGGGCGTGTTTGGAGGTAAGACGTGGCTCACGATCAAAAGCAACAACATGCTGTAGCTTTTGTCCCTCCGAGGAAAATCAACATGTTCTTCTGTTGTCGTCGTCTCTAGAACGGCTGTGCTTACGTAGGCTGCGGAGAGTCTCACGCTGACCACAGCACGGGACACTCGCAGGTGAAGAATGCTTTGAATGTCGATTCCCCATCACCTTTAGTTTCATTGGAGTGCATCACGTCGGCTCATCTCCACATCCAGTGCCAGTGCAGGAGTGGATCATCTATTATTAATTGGTATTCCTCAGGGAAGGGAGAGGGCATGGAGTGCTGCTGTCACTTCAATGGTTACAGTATCTGGCCTCTTGGGTGCCCGACTGCCCCTTCCCCCGCCCTGGCTGCTAGCCATGCAATATAAATGTAAACTCGCTAAAAAGCTCTTTGACACAAAGAAAAGCTGCACAATGGCTGACACGTGTGCCGGTGAATATGTTTAATGTCGGCCGATCTCCTCCCAGCCACACTAATTGCCATATTATTTTTCAGTCTCACGTGTAACAGCAATAATGGACACTTTACAGCAGCTGATAAAGCCACTTATTGCAAGCAGTTCATAACTTACTGTCTGCTGGGTTTCCTCTCATAAATGATTTACTGCCATTCCTTACTTTGTCATCCGGCCCCCTTCTGACAACGCGGCACCTCTAATGCCACCACGATCAATAATGCACGAGCGGTCCGCTTTGTTTGACTCCCCAACACGTTGCTAAAATATTCACTTAAATTTTCCAGTACTTTGGATTTATATTCTGTAAACTAGGGATGTCCAATAATACCGGACTGACAATATTATCGGCCGATAAATGCTTTAAATTTTAATATCGGAAATTATCGGTATCTGTTTCAAAAAGTAAAATTTATGACTTCTTAAAACGCCGCTGTGTACTTGAACATAGAGAGAAGTACAGACCGCCAAAAAACCTTAGAGGCACTTCCTTTGCGTGCCGGCCCAGTCACAATGCAAGGCATTACTTGGTCAACAGCCATACAGGTCACACTGAGGGTGGCCGTATAAACAACTTTAACATAGTTACAAATATGCGCCACACTGTGAACCCACACCAAACAAGAATGACAAACACATTTCGGGAGAACATCCGCACCGTAACACAACATAAACCCAATAAAACAAATACCCACAATCCCTTGCAGCACTAACCTTTCCGGGACGCAACAATATAGACCACCCGCAACACTTTACCAACCCTCTCTCTCAGGGAGAGCATGTCCCAAATTCCAAGCTGCTGTTTTGAGGCATGTTAAAAAAAAATAATGCACTTTGTGACTTCAATAATAAATATGGCAATTGGCATTTTCTTCCATAACTTGAGTTGATTTCTTTTGGAAAACCTTGTAACATTGTTTAATGCATCCAGCGGGGTATCACAATAGAATGAGGCATAATAATGCGTTAATTCCACGACTGTATATATCTGTATCGGTTGATATCGCAAAAAAAACATTATCGGACGTCTCCACTAGAAATGCATCTCTTTTAATTAACCGCAGCGTGTCTTACAGTTGCAGAGAGTGTGGTCTATAAAAGGAAATAACCGCAAAGGTCTCCAATTAGAAAACATTGAAGCGGTAGGAAATGGATGAATGGATGGAGTGAACAGCTGAGGCTGTAAGAAGTATCTTTAGCAGTTTTGTCAACCTATACATGTGCTTTAAAATGTTGTTGAGAAAGTCATGAGTTTGTTAGGAATGGCTATATTTCACATTTGAACCTATACAGTACCACTTCCCGATATCTGTAAATTGATACCGGTACCAATTTTTGGTACTTTTTTTTTTTTGTGTTTATGTGGTAAGAAATGTTAAAGGGGTCAGACTGTTAGGTAAAATTTTGCTGTTTTCTTTTTTTATAGACACCATTTTTAAGCCGCTTTCAGATTGTCTGTTCAGAATGTGCCGTTCTGGTTGCAGCTTAATTTACGTGCAAAAGTCCCCCTCCAGGCTAAGCCCCCTTCAACTGCTTAAAAAATGTTGTAGTTTTTAGGGCTTCTATTTCAAGTCTAGTGGCCGATATAAATTAGAACTACCGTATTTTTCGGACTATAAGTCGCAGTTTTTTTCATAGTTTGGCCAGGGGTGCCACTTATACTCAGGAGTGACTTACGTGTGAAATTATTAACACATTACCGTAAAATATCAAATAATATTATTTAGCTCATTAACGTAAGAGACTAGATGTATAAGATTTCATGGGATTTATGGATTAGGAGTGAGAGATAGTTTGGTAAAGGTATAGCATGTTCTATATGTTATAGTTATTTGAATGACTCTTACCATAATATGTTAGGTTAACATAGCAGTTGGTTATTTATGCCTCATATAACATACACTTATTCAGCCTGTTCTTCACTATTCTTTATTTATTTTAAATTGCCTTTCAAATGTCTATTCTTGGTGTTGCGTTTTATCAAATAAATTTCCCCAAAAAATGCGACTTTACTCCAGTGCGACTTATGTATGTTTTTTTCCTTCTTTATTGTGCATTTTCGGTAGGTGCGCCTTATACTCCGGAGCGACTTATACGCCGAAGAATACGGAATACGCTACTTTTTTATTAGAAATGCCAACAGTGGACGATAGGTGCATATACAAGCCAGTCTGCTTCACAACAAGAGAATGGAAAAAATAAGAAACTTACTGACTACAACTTTGGACTAGACCCGGATAAAGATGCCAAACTTGCGCAAAGTTCTTGGGGTAAACCATATGGAAATATCCACTAACGCAACTATGGCAGAATACGTCTCAACAGTCTCAAATTCCAAGTCTTGTACTCAATACAAACCAGCTGTTTTTTTGTAACGTGCATCTTAGTTGTAGTTGTCATTACCAAATACACAAGCAAATTGGTAGCATGTGTATGGTGTATCCACTGTAAATTAGCATCAAGTGTGCGCATTTTAAAAGTGCAGTCTAACTTTTGAGCGCTTTCTATCAAGCATGCTTGCTTTGTTAGCATGTAAATTTACAACATGACCAAGAGCAGAGTTGTCAAACTAATTTTAGCATTAAGGAATATCTATACCCAAGTGGTCCGTAATGGTAAAATCATGGCATGATAACTTAAAAATAAAGACAACTCCAAAACGTTTTCTTTGTTTTACTTTGGCCAAAAATAGAACAAGCACATTCTGAAAACGTACAAGTCACAAATAATCCTCTGGACAAAAAACTTCGAGTTTGTTGAACATTCTGAGGAAATTTGTGCAGCTTCAAAAACACAATGAGCTGAGCCTTGGTCTCAGTGTATCTACAAAGGCAGGATTAAACTTTAAATCACAGTCTTTCTGGGATTCAAAGACAAACACATGTAAACTCTTCGAGGTATCAAATACCTCCTTCGTCATGTCCATGTATCAATCCGGTGCTAACTCAACAAACCCTAAGAAACGGGAGGTAAAAACCATTCAAAAGGGTTAAGTTCACTTTTCTCATGTTTGTCAGAGACATTTTGGGGGAGTAAAGGTGCCAAATAACGATGTGTTTGAAGCAGAAGACATAAAACGGCAGGTTTTAAGTTTGATGTGGGTCGAGTAGTAGGAGCCACAGTCACCCTTTACTGTCTACCTCCGTTGGCTTGCCTAACAGAATTGTTATTGTGGCACCCAGTGGACACATTTAGAACAGCAGTTTCTTTCATAAAAACAAAACAGGTCATTTTTATACCTGGCAAGACCTATTCTCGGGCCTGATCCGGCCTGCGGGCCGTACGTTCGACACCCCTGACCTAGGTCTAAGTCTTCTAAGTGAATTGTGAATTATATTTATATAGCGCTTTTCTCGAGTGACTCAAAGCGCTTTACATAGTGAAACCCAATATCTAAGTTACATTTAAACCAGTGTGGGTAGCACTGGGAGCAGGTGGGTAAAGTGTCTTGCCCAAGGACACAACGGCAGTGACTAGGATGGCGGAAGCGGGAATCGAACCTGCAACCCTCAAGTTGCTGGCATGGCCACTCTACCAACTGAGCCTGTTTGACACAAAGTGCTTGAGTCTACAAAAAGACCTGACGTCACGTGCAAAAGTATCAAAATATGGTACCGTTTGAAGTCACGTGAATTAGTACCCGGAAGTACAAATGGAATTTGGGCAGTACCTATAAAAGTACCACTTTTGGTACTTAAACCAAGTTACACTATGGACAATCAAGTCATCAAGTCTGTTAACAACTTACTTGTTGATATATGACCATGTGGTCAACAGTTTCCTTTCCACTTTTCCCATGCACTCTTTATTAAAGTGAATAAAAATGAACTTTTAGGCTGTAATGAATACTTTCTCATTCATTGTACTTGATGCCTTGGTCTTACTGCACACAGGAGACGGGCCACAACCTGACGGTGAACCTGACCACACTTCGAGTGTGGTGTTACGCCTGCGGCAAGGAGGTGTTCCTGGACCGGAAACTCGTCCCTCAGCCCCTGCAGTCCAGCAGCAAGCTCCTCCCCTCCTCTCCGATTGCGGCCCAGGTACACGCCCTCTCATGTCCTCGCCGCCAAGAGAGTCCTAGGAGTATTTTATTATCTGACAGGGCAGGTTTACAATGTGTGCTTATTGCATAATTGTGCCGTTACATAACTGTTGTTACAAACTCCTTTGAGCCCAATCATTGCCAAGATAAGACATTGTTGCTGTTGTTGTTGTGTACCTCCCTAAAGACACGCAACAGTTCTGCCGTGAGCCCTACATCGCTCCGAGTTTCCCCAAATGGTGTCTGTGAAGACCTGGACATGGAGACGGAGGAAGAGGACGACATCCGAGCTCGAGGTCAGCAGGACGATTATTGTGGACGTACACATAAATATACCTATAAAGTGTTTGGCTGTAAAGGTACACAAAAATTTCGGTTCGGTAAGTACCTCGGTTTAGAGGTCCCGGTTCGGTTCATTTTTGGTACAGTAAGAAAACAACAAAATATTTATTTACCAAATTTGTAAACAATGGCTATCCATTTAACATTGGGAACACTATAACAATTCTGCCCATGTTTATGAACATTAAACTGCCTCAAATTGTTGCTCAAATTAAATAAAATGACAAAAATGTTCTTATACATATAAAAAGTGCAATATTAAACAGTTTCAAGTCAACTCATCGTGCTTAATTTATCACAGCATTTGGGACGCCTGTAGTTGATTTTTATTTTGTAAATGTTATATTTTTTATCAACATGTGATAGCAGGGACCCTGCCATTCAAAGCTTTTCTGTACGTAAAACACACACACACCGCAAAATGAGCTAATGTTACGCTATAAGCCAATTAGCCTTCACCTCAAGCCAGAACTGCGAGCGAGCTGAGCTGCAGTTTTAAGTTTCTAGAAGGTCAACAGGCTCATGGTGATGTTACTAGTAGTTGACTGGGAGGTGTTTATTATCATTTGGGGAGAGTACGCTGCCTTATGCTCACCTGCTGAACACCTATCTGCTCGACGCTGAAGCATTGACTACATGCGCTCTGAATACGCACTGCTGATTGGCTGTTGCCGCTCTGGTATAGCTCGGTTGGTAGAGCGGCCGTGCCAGCAGCTTGAGGGTTCCACGTTCGATCCCCGCTTACACCATCCTAGTCACTGCCGTTGTGTCCTTGGGCAAGACACTTCACCCACCTGCTCCCAGTGCCACCCACACTGGTTTAAATGTAACTTAGATATTGGGTTTCACTATGTAAAAGTGGTTTGAGTCACTAGAGAAAAAGTGCTATATAAATATCATTCACTTCACTTCACTTGAATACGCACTGCTGATTGGCTGTTATTGCTATATATGTAACCAATCAGATGGTAGTGTGGGTGGGACAATGCTGGGTGCTGAGACAGAGGTAGAAGAAGCAAAGCAGCTTGTTAAGACTTTAGCTTAAAAACTCATTCGGTACACCCCCGTACCGAACCGAAACCCCCGTACCGAAATGGTTCAATACAAATACAGGTACCGTTACACCCCTACTATAAAGCAAATGTAACAGCGGGTCTTGATTGTTTATTTGAATTCAATCATTGCGTCTCTACCTCCTCGCAGGCCTAACGGGACTAAAGAACATTGGCAATACGTGCTACATGAACGCCGCCCTTCAAGCCCTGTCCAACTGGTGAGACATGGTTATCTCTTTTTCCTGCCCTCTGTGTCCCTCCCCCACCCCGCCTACATCCTCACATCTCATCTGCACTTCTCATTCACATTCAACATTTCTTAACTGGTTGCCAGTGAGGGAAGCCACGTTGCGGCAATTTCAAAAGGCATACACAGCCTCTTGTTGCTACCTTTTTGATTGAGACTTTTATTAGTAGATTGCACAGTACAGTACATATTCCGTACAATTGACCACTAAATGGTAACACCCCAATACGTTTTTCGACTTGTTTAAATCGGGGTCCACGTTAATCAATTCATGGTATAAATATATACTAGTCCTCACACAAGTTAATCATCAGAGTATATACATTGAATTATTTTGATTATTTGCAAACCAGAGGGTGGGATGTGGAGAGGGTTGGGGGGAGGCGGGGTTAGGTCTGGTTGCTATCAGCACTTTAGTCATCAACAATTATTTCATCAGAGAAATGGACATTGAAACAGTGTAGGTCTGACTTCAAAGGATATGTACAGCGGACATTGAAAATAGTGAGCTCAGAAAGAATAACAAGTATATACATTTGATTATTCACAATCCGGGGAAGTGGGATGAGGGTGTTAGTCTAGGGTTGTAGTTGCCTGGACGTCTTCTTTTAGTGAGATTTTGAAGGAGGATAGAGATGCACTTTCTTTTACACCTGTTGCGAGTGCATTCCATATTGATGTGGCATAGAAGGAGAATGAAAGACCTTTGTTAGATTGGAATCTGGGTTTAACGTGGTTTGTGGAGCTCCCCCTGGCGTTGTGGTTATGGCGGTCATTTTATGTTCTGGAAGTAGTCTGACACGTTTTTGTCTTGACGCGTCCAGCCTGTGTGATTGCACCAGTGCGGCCAGTGAAAGTAACAACCCTCTGCCCAGGTGCTACATTCCCAAAGGCTGACTGACACACATTGTTTTTAATTCAACTGATGATTGCTCCTCAGATTTAGATGCGTAAAAGTGGTAAGAAAGTTGCATGCTAAATCAATTTCCAGCATTGGCCGTGATCACTTTTTGTGATTCCAGGCGTCTCTCGTTTTTAATTTGTTTCTGGACTTGACTGTGGTCAATTCATTTGAAAAAAAATTTGAATTTAAATTTGTAAATGGAATGTTTTGTAGTGCCCCTGCCCTTTTTTGCCTCGTCTTAAAAAGTGCCATCTGCGTGTGTGTGTGTTTTTTTTTCCCTTTGAACAACATTAATAAATTCCTGTCAGGGATGTAAAAAAGCAAAACAAAACAAAAAAAAAACAGCTATTCAAAAACTCCACGTTTTATTGTAATACCGGGTTGTTTGAGCCCGCGCTTCCACAAGAGAGAGAGAGAGAGAGAGGGCGAGTGAGTGAGTGAGAGAGAGGAGAGAGAGCCACGTGACAGTGGAGCAACTTGAACCTGTGAGTTATGGTCTAGTTGCCGTCCACTTATTCAGCATCTATTATGGGTAATATTTCAGAAAAATGCTCTATTATTCTATTATTCAATGTGTTAGCTTCTGTTTTTGCCAGACGTCGGAGCACGGCGCATCAATTGAGCACGGCACATCAATTCCGCACAGAGCAGAGCGGATCGTGCGGGACAGGAAGTAGTGTGCAAAATACAAAATAAAACACCGGGTTAATCTTCAAAATAAAATGCACTGTGTTTACGCCGGATCACATTTCTCTCACAGTAGAGGTTTGGATATAAAGTTGTATTGCGTTTCAGTTGTTTAGTTTGACCATTAAGTGAGAAAGACCATAAGTTACAACTTGATGGTGTTTTAATCAAGTTAAGGGAAGAAGGACAGATTTTCACATTGAAGTTTTTTCCATTTGGGTATTTATTTATTTATTTATTTTTCGAAGTTCATGTTGCATAGTTTAATGTTCAATATTAAAGTGCTTATCTTTAACAATAAATAGCCTAATAATAAACCAGTGTTTTGTTGCTTTTCATGTCTTCCAAGCCTATGATAATGTGAATTAACTCATTATGACAATAATTTGTTGACACAAAAGAAATGGCAATCACTTTTACCTACAGAGGACACACAGCTAAGTAGTTTACTTCCTATTAGCAAATTTAATTTTACATTAATTTCCATCTTGTGTAAAGGACCCCCCAAAAAATGTCCTGCCCTTTTCTGACTTTGAGGCCCTGCCCCTCTATAATCATGTCCCTGAACAGCACCCATGGCTAGTTGGCGTAGCAATTGTCAGAATGAATTCTGTAAGATCTGCCCCAAAGCATCCGGTTTTACCCGCTAGCATTAGTCGAGATGACTTTGGTGTTCCAAGCATGGGAACAAAGAATGTGAGTGTAAAGGATTTTGCTGAGAAAAATAACTGGATGATATTCATTGAATTAAAGAAAATACATTGTCAAAAACGTGACTGACTGTATAGCATACCTGGCCCGGCACTTCAAGTGTGCTTCTGCTAGTCTGCACCGTATTGAAGCAGAATGAGTCAATAATGCCAGCCAAGGACGTTAAAATAAAAATCTAAAAGGCAGGCATTTATCTATTAAAATATGGAGAATCTGCTGATGGAATGCTTGCCGGAGAAAAAGCATAAAGATGCCATAGAAGTCCACTCTCGAAGGTAAATGTTGTACATTATTATTACTTCATAGATGTACTGTCCTTGTTTGTAGTACGTTCTATTGTATTGCTTTTCAAACAACATCTAATCTATAAATTAGTTTTTCTTTTTAAAAGGCATGCTACATTAAACTTGTGCTCTTTTGGGGGCGGGCCAAGCACCGATTGAATTTGTTATCATTTTAATGGGCGACATTGATTTCAGATACAAGTGTTTCCAGTTGTGAGCTCGGTCAAGAACGAATTAAGCTCCAAAATTAGGTCTACTAATGTGCTGCACTATAATATATATACCGCATATATTTATTCAGGCCAAAAATATGTAAAATTTACTTCTTTAAAAACGTGATGAAATGAATGAAGTCGCAAAATTCCATGACCGAAATGGTGAGAGACGACTGTATTTGAAATATGATGCAAAAACCTTTTGAGTTTGACTTGCTGAAACAAACTTTTTATCAAAGAAATACACACATAGATGTTACTTGATTCATTGCAGCTTCACAACTAAGTTGAGCAATGATGTTTCAACTTATATGCAGCAAGAGGTGTTTCATATTCTTAATGTCCCTACTGCTTGGAACCCCAAATATATTTTTTTCCAGCATTAATAATCAGTCTGTTTTTCTGTGTCAGTCCGCCTTTGACGCAATTCTTTCTGGAGTGTGGTGGCCTGGTGAGGACGGACAAGAAGCCAGCGCTCTGCAAAAGCTACCAGAAGCTGGTGTCGGACCTTTGGCACAAGAACAGGTTGGTTGCTTGAAGTTTATTTAAAATATGCATACAGTTTCAATGAGATACGTTACATGTTTTACATATTTTGATTTCATGTCCGAAAAGGAGTAGGAAAAAGCAAAGCTGATTTAATCCTACCCATTTTCCACTTCATAGCAATTAATAACACATGACAGACATGCACCTGGGGATAGGAGGATTGGCATCATTAAATTGGCCCTAGTGTAGAATGTGAGTGTGAATGTTGTCCGTCTATCTTTGTTGGCCCTGCAATAAGGTGGTGACTTGTCCAGGGTGTACCCCACCTTCCGCCCGAGTGCAGTCGGGGTAGGCTCCAGCCACCCCGCAACCCCAAACTGGACAAAACGGTTGAAAATGGATGTATGGGTGGATGGTTGTTCTCTTCCTGTTCTCATTTTATAACAAAATTGACATACATGAACTCTAAATACAACAGTTTTCCAAATAGATACTTAAGTCAATTATTATTCACTTAATGAGATGAATAATATCTTAATTTTTAAGTTCAAGACATTAATTATAATTTTCTTTCCTTGTACTCTGTAAACACTTGTCGTTTGAACAATTTCTTAAACTGGATCATATTGAAATATCATTAGATTTTTTTTGCTTAGTCCATTTTATAATTTAATTCCACATACTGACTGATATGCTAAAGGTTGTAATGTTGTACGTGCAAAGATATGTTTTAAGTCAGATTTTTCTCTAAGGTTATATTTAGGCATGGCATATAATGGCTTTTTTGCCGATATCTGTCAAGCTTGGACTGTGGAGGTTTGTGCTTCCTCGATGCAAGGATGATGTGGGACTAGTCAGGCATGAATGTAAGTACATGATATTTATTAAATAAAGAAACAAACTACAAAAAGGCAAACCAAGGACGCGCTCTGTGGCGGATAAAAATCAATACTATACTTAAAACTAGCACAATGGCATAAATACAAAAAAAACTTACACGGCATGGAACTGTGGACGAGGACGTGAAGGTTTAAACAGCATGGGTAGGGTGCGTGCGAGTGTGAGGATCCCAGAATGATGAACAGAAAAAGAGTGACTAAAGTAGCTGTGATGATTAGTGAAAACAGGTGAGGCTGAGAACAGGGACGTGACATGACAGGTGAAAAGTAATGAGTTGGCATGGAAACAAACAAAACCAGGAAGTGCAAAACATGACTGAATGTCCAAAATCAAAACATAACATGACAAAACAAAACATGGTCCATGGGTGTGACAATATCCCATTTTCCGATATTGTCCAACTCTTAATTACGATTCCGATATCAACCGATACCGATTTAAACAGTCGTGGAATTAACACATTATTATGCCTAATTTTGTTGTGATGCCCCGCTGGATGCATTAAACAATGTAACAAGGTTTTCCAAAATAAATCAAATCAAGTTATGAAGAAAAAGCCGACATGGCACTGCCATATTTATTATTGAAGTCACAAAGGGCATTATTTTTTTTAACATGCCTCAAAACAGGAGCTTGGAATTTGGGACATGCTCTCCTTGAGAGGGTGTATATTGTAGCGTCCCGGAAGAGTTTGTGCTGCAAGGAGTTCTGGGTATTTGTTCTGTTGTGCAACGATGCGGACGTTCTCCCGAAATGTGTTTGTCATTCTTGTTTGGTGTGAGTTCACAGTGTGGTGCATATTTGTAACAGTGTTAAAGTTGTTTATACGGCCACCCTCAGTGTGACCTGAATGGCTGTTGACCAAGTAGGACTTGCATTCACTTGTGTGTGTGTGTGTGTGAAAAGCCGTAGGTATTATGTTACTGGGCCAGCACGCAAAGGCAGTGCCTTTAAAGTTTATTAGGGCTTTGTACTTCTTCCTACGTCCGTGCACACAGCGGCGTTTTAATAAGTCATAAAATGTACCTTTTGAAACCGACAATTTTGAAAGCAAAATTTCGATATTACATTTTAAAGCATTTATCGGCCGATAATATCGGACATCTCTAGTTATATTCCTCCTCGTGTGTTGAGAAGAATTGTTGTACATTCTTAGGTAGCAAGTGGTAGTTTGCTTTGTACATAAGTTTAGCTGTTTGCAAATGTACCAAATCGTTGAATTTCAATATTTTGGATTTGAATAATAACAAGTTTTTATGTTTTCCACAGCCAACATTATGTATTATTGTAATTTACCTTTTTTGTAACACTATTAATGAATCAAGTGTACTTTTGTAGTTATTCCCCCATATTTCTACAGAATAACTTAGATATGGTAACACTACCAAGCAGTAAAGAAAGTGTAGTGATTTTTGGTTTAGAACAGGCCTGGGCAATTATTTTGCTCGGGGGGCCAGATTTAGATTAAAAAAAGTGTCTGGGGCCCGGTATATCTATTTTTAGGAACACTAATACAAAACCTCACAATAATGATTGAAAGCTCAAAATGGTATGACAGACCGCCTTAAAAAACGGAATGGAATTTGACATTTTTTTTCACTAAATGAGACACCCAGAATGTACATGAAAATAAAGAATGTTGTATTTACAATAATAACTACAAAGGATAAAACACTGAATATCGACAACATATTTCACGAAAAAGCGAAACACAACAAAAATGCAACAAACAGTGAAATAGGAACGCGAAGGGTAAACAAAAAACCCACATCCAATCTGAGATGTCTCATAGTGACCAAAGTAACTAATTAGATGACCATAATAACTAATTAGATGACCATAGTAACTAATTAGATGACCATAGTAACTAATTAGATGACCATAGCAACTAATTAGATGACCATAGTAACTAATTAGATGACCATAGTAACTAATTAGATAACCATAGTAACTAATTAGATGACCATAGTAACTAATTAGATGACCATAGTAACTAATTAGATGACCATAGTAACTAATTAGATGACCATAGTAACTAATTAAATGACCATAGTAACTAATTAGATGACCATAATAACTAATTAGATGACCATAGCAACTAATTAAATTACCATAGTAACTAATTAGATAACCATAGTAATTAATTAGATGACCATAGTAACTAATTAGATGACCATAGTAACTAATTAGATGACCATAGTAACTAATTAGATGACCATAGCAACTAATTAAATGACCATAGTAACTAATTAGATAACCATAGTAATTAATTAGATGACCATAGTAACTAATTAGATGACCATAGTAACTGGTATATCATGCAGATTCCAAGCATTGAAAGACTCAGTGTAGTTGAAGACTTGCGGTCATTAGAAAACACATCATAATGGCAGCTACACTTTCCCTCTTAAAGATCTAAAACAATTATTTGGGAATGTCCGGCCGGCCTGATTGAAAAGCTCAACGGGCCTCATGCCTTAATATGCCCAGGTCTGCTTTAGAATATATTTGGCTTTTTTCATTTAAGAAATAGTTCTATGTGTTTGCCACTTTTACCATGAATTGATTAACGTGGACCCGACTTAAACAAGTTGAAAAACGTATTGGGGTGTTACCATTTAGTGGTCAATTGTACAGAATATGTACTGTACTGTGCAATCTACTAATAAAAGTTTCAAACAATCAAGACTTTTCTTAAAGCTGGACTTTGTGCTGCTGACTAACTTTGTATGTGTCTTGTCATTGCAGACCCTCCTATGTGGTCCCTACTAGTCTGTTCCAGGGAATTAAAGCCATAAACCCAATGTTCAGGGGATATTCTCAGCAGGTGTGTGATGTTTTGCCGGAGCTCTCTCCTTTCAGGCCGAAAAGACAAATTGATGTTTTCTTTTGGCTAGTCAGTTTTTGTGGAAATGATTTAGCTGAGACATCTTCATTCGTCGCGACACGCAGGAATTATCATGTCTTTGAAAGAAGTTGTTTGGAGCTCACTTTGATTTTTTTGTTATGCTGTGTGTTAGTTTGGCATCAAAACAAACTTTAAAACTCCCCACCGGAACTAACTTGCTGTTCCGCATTGTGTGCAGGACTCGCAGGAGTTTCTGCGCTGCTTGATGGACCAACTTCACGAGGAGCTGAAGGAGATACTACCTGAGCCGTACGAGCAGTCCAGTGACATTACGATAGGCGACTGCCCGGAGCAGGACAACCGTAGCCAGTCGGACAATGACTTCCAGTCGTGTGAGTCATGCGGCAGCAGCGAGCGGGCCGAAAACGAGGCGCAGCCCGCCAGCATGCCGTCAGACAACGAGATGGAGATGCTGATTCCCGAGCAAGATGACATCCAGGCCAATAGGGAGTGGCAGAAAGAGAAGAACATGATCAACGACATCTACCGCTGCGGCGTGAACGATGTCATGGAGGACAACAACACAGGGGACATGGACAAGGATGTGGACACCACCACAGAGACCAACACCATCATCAGCAGTCAGGGACACATTAAAGTGCAAAGCAGGACATCAGGTAATTAAAAAGAGACACTGTTAATGAATGTTGACATTGAGCATCAATAATCTTCTGTAGAATCTTTTCCAGACATCCAAATATCCAAACTCGCAAGACCCCAAAGCCCAGTGCCCATGGAGGGGCACATTTCCAAAATATCCACCAGTCCACCCAAAGCTTCCTCTGTCTGGCCTTGCCTCAACGCTGCACACAAGAAAGGTATGATACCATCTTTACTGACATGTTTGTGTAAGTGAGCGTCTGCTCAGCTGTCATTAGCAAATAAAAGATCTTTTACAAACACCCTTTCCATATGCTTTGGGAAATTGTGTTAGATGTAAATATAAACGGAATACAATGATTTGCAAATCCTTTTCAACCCATATTCAGTTGAATGGGCTACAAAGACAAGATACTTGATGTTCAAACTCATAAACGTTATTTTTTTTGCAAATAATAATAAACTTAGAATTTCATGGCTGCAACACATTCCAAAGTAGTTGGGAAAGGGCATGTTCACCACTGTGTTACATCACCTTTTCTTTTAACAACACTCAATAAACGTTTGGGAACTGAGGAAACTAATTGTTGAAGCTTTGAAAGTGGAATTCTTTCTCATTCTTGTTTTATGTAGAGCTTCAGTCATATTTTACGCTTCATAATGCGCCACACAAATTCGATGGGAGACAGGTCTGGACTGCAGGCGTGCCAGGAAAGTACCCACCCTCTTTTACTACGAAGCCACGCTATTGTAACATGTGGCTTGGCATTGTTTTGCTGAAATAAGCAGGGGCGTCTACTTTGAGAAACGTTGTTCTTAAACTGTTTGACTATTTGCTCACGCAGTTGTGGACAAAGGGGTGTACCTCGCCCCATCCTTTCTTGTGAAAGACTAAGCATTTTTTGGGAAGCTGTTTTTATACCCAATCATGGCACCCACCTGTTCCCAATTAGCCTGCACACCTGTGGGATGTTACAAATAAGTGTTTGATGACCATTCCTCAACTTTATCAGTACCTATTGCAACTTTCCCAACTTCGTTGTCACGTGTTGCTGGCATCAAACTCTAAAGTTAATGATTATAAAATACAACAATGCAATATTCAGTGTTGACAGCTAGATTTTTTGTGGACATGTTCCATAAATATTGATGTTAAAGATTTCTTTTTTTGTGAAGAAATGTTTAGAAGTAAGTTGATGAATCCAGATGGATCTCTATTACAATCCCCAAAGAGGGCACTTTAAGTTGATGATTACTTCTATGTGTAGAAATCTGCATTTATAATTGAATCACTTGTTTATTTTTCAACAAGTTTTTAGTTATTCGTATATCTTTTTTTTCCAAATAGTTCAAGAAAGACCACTACAAATGAGCAATATTTTGCAGTGTTATACAATTTAATAAATCAAAAACTGATGACATAGTGCACCAAAAATGCTTTGCTCTGATTAGGGGGTACTTGAATCAAAAAAATGTTCACAGGGGGTACATCACTGAAAAAAGGTTGAGAACCACTGGGCTAGTACATTTTAGGTGTAGCTCTGGATTAGGGCTGAATGATTAATTGCAATTTAATCATAATGTGATAAAATGCGGTTTTCCAACCGCGAGGGCTGCAGTTAGAATGGTCATGAGTTATGTTATGTGTGGTCAAATACCCCAATTTGTCAATTCGTTTATTTTTTTAAATAATTATGAATTGCGTCACTGTGTTAAAGAGAAACTGCACTTCTTAAAAATTGTGCCTCCAGCTCCCAATCCTGACGAAAGACAAGAAGACAAACGTTTTTTTTATTTTGCATTCCAATTTGTAGTAATCGTCTTGTTCTCGGTGGCTAGAAATGCAGCTAATGGAAGCAGTCTGTTCTGCCTCTAAATCACTTTGAAAATGCATCCAAAAACTGCCAACAATATTAAGTTACATTCCATAACCTATATAACAACCAAGTTGTAGTTACATTGTTATTGTAATAGTGAACTCTGAGGAACTCAGCATAATTATTGAATTGTTTGCAACGCACAATACAATACGATAGGACACCAATCTGTACTGACTAAAAAAAATGAATAATGCTATTGTAGCGTTTGTAAAGTATTAGCTCATATTTCATGTTTTGTTTGTACACAGCTAGCTGCACAGTGTATGTAGTGTGGTTTTATGGTGATGTACTGCATGTATCATGATCAATATTACAGTGACTTACTCGATGGACAGTTGCCTGTTTGTTCCAGTTGGCCGGGGACATTTTTGCCAGCTGATTTTGGGTATGCACGGCATGTATGTTGGCTCCAAGTTTCACATCTGCAGCGTCAAATCACGTCCACCAAACTCTCTGGGCTTACATCTGCTCCAACGTGTCACCCTCTCTTTGTGCTCGCTTCTAAAAGGCGGCAGTTGGTCCAAGTCTGCCATGATTACAACACATTCGCCTTTCTTTCCAGAAGTAGGGACACACATTTGTTGCCAAAAGTCAGAAGTGCGCTGCTAGGGAAAAATAAATAAATGTGATGAGCATTTTTTTTTTAATCATCTTTAAAATCATATAAAAAATCGGTCCAGAGTGACCGAAGTGTCCGATACATGTTCATCCATCCAGGACTCTGAAGCTCGTTCATCCTGCCAGAGAGAGCGCAACCATCCACCATGACAACCGATTGCAAACACGGCCCAAACCTCTGCCCTCTCTCCCGCCACTCAACGGCACCTAAGTAGCACCACCATAGGATGAATTTCATCTTTTCTAACGTATTGCTGGGAAAAATCGGATTGGGTGAAGCCGCAATATTTAAAGTGCGATGTAGCGAGGGACGGCTGACGATTATTTTCCAAAATTGCTCATACCTAATTTGGATCCGCAGTTTTTTTTTTGGAAGCTAGAAGTTAAATGTCACTTTGCAATATGTATTACCGCCGTCTTACCGGATGAGAGCTGCAACTTTGATTGATTGATACTTTTATTAGTAGATTGCACAGTACAGTACATATTCCGTACAATTGACCACTAAATGGTAACACCCCAATAAGTTTTTCAACTTGTTTAAGTCGGGGTCCACGTTAATCAATTCATGGTACAAATATATACTATCAGCATAATACAGTCATCACACAAGTTAATCATCATAGTATGTACATTGAATTATTTACATTATTTACAATCCGGGGGGTGGTTGGGGAGCTGTGGTTGATATCAGAACTTCAGTCATCAACAATTGCATCAACAGAGAAATGGACATTGAAACAGTGTAGGTCTTATTTAGTAGGATATGTACAGCCAGCAGAGAACATAGTGAGTTCACATAGCATAAGAACAAGTATATACATTAGAAGTACATTTGAGTTGTTTATAATCCGGGGAGATGGGATGTGAATGGAGGAGGGTATTAGTAAAGTGTTGAAGTTGCCTGGAGGTGTTGTTTTAGAGCGGTTTTGAAGGAATATAGAGATGCACTTACTTTTATACCTGTTGGGAGTGCATTCCACATTGATGTGGCATAGAAAGAGAATGAGTTAAGACCTTTGTTAGATCGAAATCTGGGTTTAACGTGGTTTGTGCAGCTCCCCCTGGTGTTGTGGTTATGGTGGTCATTTACGTTAAGGAAGTAGTTTGACATGTACTTCGGGATCAAGGAGGTGTAGTGGATTTTATAGACTAGGCTCAGTGCAAGTTGTTTTACTCTGTCCTCCACCCAACTCATGGCTGTTTTTGCAGAACATGTTTACAAATGGCTTCCTGTTTCTTTCCTGCTTTGTTTTCTTTTACACACTTCAGCCGCCAAGCTGAAGCTGCCATTACTGTCATTATGTCCGTCTTGTTTTGCCACTGTCTCATCGCTGCATCTCCACAGCAGTCAGCACCTTCTCCCCACCTAAGAGCAAGTGTCAAAAGAAATACCGCAGCGTCATCTCGGACGTCTTTGACGGGACCATCGTGAGCTCGGTGCAGTGCCTCACCTGCGATCGGGTCAGTGCCTCGAAGTAAATAGCGCATCTGAGCGGCACTCTCAAACATCACACTTAACAACCCCTGGACTGTGCGTCTTCGCAGGTGTCCGTCACATTGGAGAACTTCCAGGATATCTCCTTACCCATCCCGGGCAAGGAAGACCTGGCCAAGCTCCACTCCTCCACTCACCAGACATCCCTGGTCAAAGCCGGCTCCTGCGGGGAAGCGTACGCGGCGCAGGGCTGGATCGCCTTTGTCATGGAGTACATCAAGAGGTGTGGAACAACATCACGAGCCCCAAAGAGGCCGTTTTTAGCCATCGAAAAATTGAAATCACAGAAGAAATTTCCAATGCAATAGATAGTAAAAAATGTGCGTCAGCAGTGTTTATGGATCTAACTAAAGCATTTGACACAATTAATCACAATATTTTAACAAAAAAACTAGAACAATATGGCATTAGAGGGTTAGTCTTAAATTGGATAAGAAGTTATTTAACGAACAGGAAACAATACGTGAAGCTAGGTGGACACACTTCCACAATGCTAAATATTTCCTGTGGTGTACCTCAGGGATCAATACTAGGACCTAAATTATTCAATCTCTATATAAATGACATTTGTAAAGTTACAAGAGATTTACAGTTAGTATTATTTGTGGATGATACAACAGCGTTTTGTTCAGGAGAGAACACACAGAAGATAATACAAATAATAACTGAAGAAATGAACAAATAAAAAAAATGGTTTGACAAAAACAGACTATCATTGAATCTCAGTAAAACTAAAATAATGCTATTTGGTAACAGTAGAAAAGAAAGTCAAACACAAATACAAATAGACGGAATAGAAATTGAAAGAGTAAATGAAACCAAATTTCTAGGTATAATGATTGATGATAAATTGAACTGGAAATCTCATGTAAAAAATATACAACATAAAGTAGCAAGAAATACGTCAATAATGAATAAAGCCAAATATGTTCTAGACCAAAAATCACTTCTTATTCTCCACTGCTCACTAGTGCTACCATATCTGAGTTGCTGTGTAGAAATATGGGGAAATAATTACAAAAGTACACTTCATTCACTAACAGTGTTACAAAAAAGATCAGTTAAAATAATACATCATGTTGGATATAGAGATCATACAAACCTGTTATTTATTGAATCAAATATACTGAAATTCCACGACATACTGGAATTGCAAACAGCTAAGATTATACACAAAGCAAACTATAACTTGCTTCCCAAGAATATACAACAATTCTTCTCAACAAAATAAGAGAAATATAATCTTAGAGAAAAATGTAATTTAAAACATTTGTATGCACATACAACACTTAAGACCTTCAGTATGTGGAATTAAATGATGGAATGGATTAAGCAAAGCAATCAAACAATGTACTAATATGATCCACTTCAAGAAACTCTTCAAACTGGAAGTGTTTACAAAGTACAAAAAAGAAGAACTACGATAAACATTCTGATTTTACTCACCCATTCATTCTCAAAATAATCTGATTTATCTCATCGTATGGAATAAAACTTGCTTCACCAATTATTTATTTGTTTATTTATTTTTATCGTGATTACTTATTACTTATGGAGTATACATTGTGAATACATTGAGAACAGGAAGTGAACAAAAGTTTTAGCAAGTGTTATGTAAAGAAAAGGGGTAGGATTAAATAAACTCTGCTTCTTCCTACTCCTTTTCGAACACGTTGAATAGAGAAACTGGAAATTGTGATGCATCATGTTGTATGCTTGCATGTTCCAAATAAACTCAAACTCAAACTCAATCGTGTTAAAAAAGCTGATGAGTTTTACCAGGGGAATTTTGTACAGGATTTATAATAAATGCTGTCTGCTTCAATTTTTAGCTGGTTCTGGGGTCCAGTGGTGACGCTACAAGATTGTCTGGCAGCCTTTTTTGCCAGAGATGAGCTGAAAGGTGAGCCAGTGGATACTTCTTTTTACTTGACACAATATACGATTTAAATGTTGTTTTTCATGATGCGCTTTCGTAGGAGACAACATGTACAGCTGTGAAAAATGCAAGAAGTAAGTATTTCCTTTTGTATTCTCTGCTGAACCTAAAACTTTAGAACTAGTTTTCAAAATGTCATCTTTTGTCCTCAGGTTGCGAAATGGAGTCAAGTTTTGCAAAATGCAAAGCTTGCCAGAGGTAACATTGAAAAAGAAACATAATGATCTGCCTTCGTCTTATCACTTAAACTATGTTTTTATCATCCTTGACTCTAGATCCTGTGCATCCATTTGAAGCGCTTTCGGCACGAGTTGATGTTCTCCACCAAGATTGGCACCCACGTTTCCTTCCCCCTAGAGGGCCTGGACCTGCAGCCCTTCCTGACCAAGGATAGCTTGGCGCAGACAGCCAACTACGACCTGCTGTCGGTCATCTGCCACCACGGCACTGCCAGCAGTGAGTGGGCGACCCGCGTGAAAAAATGTCTCATGTGCTTGTGGTACATGCCTGCCAATGCTGCTCTGATAGCAACCATGCTTCTCTGCCGTCCGACCACTAGGTGGCCACTACATCGCCTACTGCAGGAACACCGTCAACAACCTGTGGTACGAGTTTGACGACCAAAGTGTCACGGAGGTCTCCGAGTCTTGCGTCCAGAATGCTGAAGCTTACGTGCTCTTCTATAAGTAAGTCATCATTCATCAACACTCTATTTTTACGCCGCCGTTCATCCTCTTCAATCAATGCGATGAACAAAATTGCTGCGCTCCCGCCGCAGAAAGAGCAACGAGGACGTGCTGAAGGAGCGTAGGAGGGTGTCTGGCTTACTCGACATGATGGAGCCCAGCCTCCTGCAGTTCTACATCTCCCGCCCGTGGTTCAACAAGTTCAAGACATTTGCAGAGCCGGGGCCTATTTCCAACGACGACTTCCTGTGCACGCATGGAGGTAATTGTAGTTTTCATCAGTTAGTATCCTCGCAGAACATACAAACCCTGTTTCCATATGAGTTGGGGAATTGTGTTAGAAAACGGAATACAATGATTTGCAAATCCTTTTCAACCCATATTCAATTAAATGCACTACAAAGACAAGATATTTGATGTTCAAACTCATAAACTTTTTTTTTTCTTGCAAATAATTATCTTAGAATTTCATGGCTGCAACACGTGCCAAAGTAGTTGGGAAAGGGCATGTTCACCACTGTGTTACATCACCTTTTCTTTTAACACTCAATAAACGTTTGGGAACTAAGGAAACTATTTATTGGAGCTTTGAAAGTGGAATTCTTTCCCATTCTTGTTTTATGCAGCGCTTCAGTCGTTCAACAGTCCGGGGTCGATTGATGTCGGTTTTTGATACAGTGCCGTCTGAGGGATCGAAGGTCACGGTCATTCAATGTTGCTTTCAGGTTATGCCGCTTACATGGAGTGATTTCTCCAGATTCACTTAAACTTTTGATGATATTATGGAACCTAGATGTTGAAATCCCTAAATTTCTTGCAATTGCACTTTGAGAAACGTTGTTCTTAAACTGTTTGACTATTTGCTCATGCAGTTGTGGACAAAGGGGTGTACCTCGCCCCATCCTTTCTTGTGAAAGATTGAGCATTTTTTGGGAAGCTGCTTTTATACCCAATCATGGCACCCACCTGTTCCCAATTAGCCTGCACACCTGTGGGATGTTCCAAATAAGTGTTTGATGAGCATTCCTCAACTTTATCAGTATTTATTGCCACCTTTCCCAACTTCTTTGTCAGGTGTTGCTGGCATCAAATTCTGAAGTTAATGATTATTTGCAAAAAAAAAGTTTATCAGTTTAAACATCAAATATGTTGTCTTTGTAGCATATTCAACTGAATATGGGTTGAACATTATTTGTAAATCATTGTATTTCCAGTTATATTTACATCTAACACAATTTCTCAACTGATAATGGTTTGTACTTACCGTATTTTCCGCACTGTAAGGGGCACCTAAAAACCTCCAATTTTCTCAAAAGCTGACAGTGCGCCTTATAATCCGGTGCGCCTTATAGTGCGGAAAACACAGAAATACTTTTTCCCTTTCATAACAAAGCTGAATTCAAAAGGCAGCTTTTTCTCCTTGTGTAGACAATGCTGCATTCCCATTATAGTTACAGAACAGGAAATCTCTGCAGGCTCCACATTAGTGCAGGGAGTTTAAAGGGGACCTATGACAAAAATGTGTCTTTACATAAATACTTGTGTTAAGCAATGTTAAAGCATCAAATCTTAAGCGTGAGCTTGCACAAAGTGTTGCATGTGTCTGTTCGTGGGGTTTTAAGCCTGTCTACATCCTGATGTCGCAAGGTGGATGTCCTAATTTGGACCATAAGTCAAGCTCTCTTCTACAGGCTTGGCATGTGCATAATAACCCCGACGTGCAACACGCAGTGACATAAATGCTGATTTAAGGAGCTTCTGGAAGCAGAGTCTGAATTGATCCAAAGGTGGGAAGGTGTACATCATTTTGTGACCGGGCAAATATATAATATATTTAGTAAGTTTATTTTCGACCCTGTCTGGAATGAAAGTAGCGGTGACAACTTCACGATGTATGTTTAAACAATGTACATTCTCAAAAGATACATTATGATACTTTTGGAGAAGGTGCAGCGTGGTTTTATTTGCAAACCGGGAACGCCTCCAGAATCAAACATCTTACAGAGAGGCTCAAAAATCATGTTGTAAAGGTGACTGTGGAGTAAAACTTACACCAAAGCATATTTAATACATATTTTGTAGTTCAGAGGTTATTAACCTTATTTATTTTGGGGCCCAACATTTCCACTACAGAGCGGCCCAGGGCCCATTCGAATATTAACACTGAAATAGCAATAATCGTATTCAAAAATTATATCGAACCTACTTACCGTTTACAACTTTATCAAATGATATGAAACCATGAGCTAATCACAAAGATTATTATTTATCTAAGACATTAACCTTAGGTCAATCAATCAATCAATGTTTATTTATACATCCCTAAAGCACAAGTGTCTCAAAGGGCTGCACAAGCGACAATGACATCCTCGGTTCAGATCCCACATAAGGGCAAGGAAAAACTCACAACCCAGTGGGATGTCAATGTCTATGAGAAACCTTGGAGAGGACCGCAGATGTGGGTGAACCCCGCCCCCTCTAGGGGAGACTGGATGCAATGGACGTCAAGTGGGTCTAGCATGATATTGTGAAAGTCCAGTCCATAGTGGGTCTAACATAATAGTGAGAGTCCAGTCCATAGTGGATCTAACATAATAGTGAGAGTCCAGTCCATAGTGGATCTAACATAATAGTGAGAGTCCAGTCCATAGTGGATCTAACATAATAGTGAGAGTCCAGTCCATAGTGGATCTAACATAATAGTGTGAGAGTCCAGTCCATAGTGGATCTAACATAATAGCGAGAGTCCACTCCATAGTGGATCTAACATAATAGTGAGAGTCCAGTCCATAGTGGATCTAACATAATAGTGAGAGTCCAGTCCATAGTGGATCTAACATAATAGTGAGAGTCCAGTCCATAGTGGATCTAACATAATAGTGAGAGTCCAGTCCATAGTGGGTCTAGCATAATATTGTGAGAGTCCAGTCCATAGTGGATCTAACATAATAGTGAGAGTCCAGTCCATAGTGGGTCAGGTCAGGCCGATTAGGAAAATAATACTAATATACCGCATTAGATTGGACTCATGAATAACTAATGAAAATAAATTTAGCCATACCTACAATTATGTTGTGCTTAAATAATCAAACTAAATCATAATAAACATGTTTCCAAACTAAAAGGTCAATCAAATCAAAGTGCAAATTAATATGCAGCTTCAACACTTTAAGTCATAATTTTTGCACTTAAAAACTTTCAAGATTTCATCTCCAGACTCCTCCTCCTGTTTGTTTGATATCGTCATTACTGCCACAAGTGGTGGAAAAGTGTATTACAACTGAGTACCGCTGCGGCCCATTTGATCCACAGCTGAGAAACAGATATTCTTTGGAGGCTCAAAGGGTTCTATGGTTGAGAACCACTGATAAAGATCACATTCTTTTGAAAGTCGACAAAGAACTCTTGGTTTGTCTTGTCTGTTTGTGTACATTACCTGTGTAGATGATGTCTGTGGTCCTGTGTTACCTCAGGAGTACCGCCCAACAAAGCGTCCTACATCGACGACCTGACCGTAATGCTGCCTCAGAACGTGTGGGATCACCTTTACAGCAGGTGCTCAGACTGACCTGCAGCAGCAGCAGCAGCAGCTCTTCATAGCTGCTCGTGATAAAACAAAAATCTGCTTGTAGGTACGGCGGAGGACCAGCTGTCAATCACCTGTACGCCTGCCACACATGCCAGATTGAGATAGAGAAGCTGGAGAGGCGGCGCAAGTCAGAACTAGACATGTTCATCCGGGTAAGTCCACTCTTTTCCCGTCGTCCATCGTGTCATAATTCCGTTTTTTTTGCAACGTTCATCTGAGCTTACTTCCTGCATGGACAATTTATTATTATTTAATACTTATCTCTCTGCGAGTCAGTCTAATTTGGGATGGCCATTTATGTACCATTACATGTATTTGTCATGTTGATTGTTGCTACACGCTGCCTTTTGTGCAGAAGCTGCAGATCTATTTCCCAGCCAGGGTCTTAAAGGCCTACTGAAATGAGATTTTCTTGTTCAAACGGGGGGGCTTCACGGTGGCAGAGGGGTTAGTGCGTTTGCCTCACAATACGAAGGTCCTGCAGTCCTGGGTTCAAATCCAGGCTCGGGATCTTTCTGTGTGGAGTTTGTATGTTCTCCCCATGACTGCGTGGGTTCCCTCCGGGTACTCCGGCTTCCTCCCACCTCCAAAGACATGCACCTGGGGATAGGCCCCTCCCACTTCCAAAGACATGCACCTGGGGATAGGCCCCTCCCACCTCCAAAGACATGCACCTGGGGATAGGCCCCTCCCACTTCCAAAAACATGCACCTGGGGATAGGTTGATTGGCAACACTAAATGGTCCCTAGTGTGTGAATGTGAGTGTGAATGTTGTCTGTCTATCTGTGTTGGCCCTGCGATTAGGTGGCGACTTGTCCAGGGTGTACCCCGCCTTCCGCTCGATTGTAGCTGAGATAGGCGCCAGCGCCCCCGGCGACCCCAAAAGGGATTAAGCGGTAGAAAATGGATGGATGGAAAATACAGTAGCAGTAATGCTACTTTTTGTAGCAACGCTTTTGCCCCACACTTGACAAATTACAGTTGTCTGTTCGACATATTCCCGCTTGAAGCCAAACCACTGCCATACGATGGACCCCCTGCTGTTTTTCTTGGGAATTATTTCTTTATTAATTAATTCCCGCACGACAGCTAACGTTACGCATGCCGCTACCTCTCTGCTCCGCGAGGGCGTATAACATGAATTGATTAACGTGGACCCCGACTTAAACAGGTTGAAAAACTTATTCGGGTGTTACCATTTAGTGGTCAATTGTACGGAATATGTATTGTACTGTGTAATCTACTAATAAAAGTTTCAGTCAATCAATCAAAAAACGTATGTGACGTATGTAAGAAGGTGCGCTTGTTTTACGTCTCTGAGGAGAGACAACAAAGAGTGAGATGAGCCTGTAGTGTAATGCCCGCATACTCGAATATCACACAATATAGTCATTTTCTATATCGCACAGAGACTAACCCGCGATATATCGATATATCGATAGCCCAACCCTAGCGTCATGCTGCACTTCTTTCAACAGCAAACTCGTTAAGACTAAATCAACAGCCCATCTGCTGGCTGCAACTAAGCAATTCAACCAATGTGGACTTGTCTGGTTTAAGTCATCAACAATTTCACAACTAATTATTAACACACTAAATATTGGAAAAGTCAGTCATTATGCCCATCTTTTATTGTGATGTTATTGTTAGCGTTGACAAAATATGGCAATAATCTTATATGACGGCGCACTCAGTCGCCACAGCAGGAGGTGAGAGGTGTGATGCTGATGAAAGCCTCATCATTAATGCATTGAGACAGATGCAGCTGTTTGTGTCAGTGTGACCTGCCCACATACACAAAGGCTGCACAGGAGGTGTGTGTTTCCGCGCGGATGCGTGCAAAGAAGGAGAATTGTGTCATTTCCAAACAGGCGGAGTGAGTTAGGAATGTCTTCTAATTACAGCATGGGCCAGAGAGAATTGATTTTTGCGTTTTCCATCTCCTCTCAGTCCTTTCATCCTCACTTCATTCATTCTGTGCAACCACAGCACCCACCCCTGCCCAACCCCCAACCTCTTTCTCACTGGCTCCCCCATCCCCTCGCCCTCCTCTGTGTTTGCAGCTGAACAAGGCGTTCCAGGAGGAGGAGTCTCCAGTGGTCATATACTGCATCAGCATGCAGTGGTTTCGCGAGTGGGAGGGCTTCGTCAAAGGCAAAGACAACGGTAATTGGACACAACCGTCTTCCTACGTTTACGTGTCTAATTAGAACTGGATATAAATAAAAAGGAAGGACTAAAATGTACAAAATGATTGCTTCTTGAAGCTGAAAACATGTGTGCATTTTTGTAGTCTAAAATCGAGCGGTGGAGTTGTTTCATCTCATTTATCTTCAAAGAGCTTCAAGTCCCTGAAGTCATCTCCCTCTTGCACCGAGCGCCAACATATATTTCAGTTTTATACCACTTGTACTCTGCCGCTCCCTTTTGTACTGTCACTTCTATTTATAACAGCCTGCACCTTTGTATTCCCACTCCTCTGCGTGTTTATCTTCTTTGCCTTCAAAGCAAGGAGAAGACTTTTGCTTCACTTCATTTTAACCTAAATCCTAATCGGGACAGACCAAGATACCAGTGAACGTGTGTGTTATATGACATTAACTGTTTGAATATTCTTCTTTTTTTTTCCCCCTCCAAGATCCACCAGGACCCATTGATAATTCCAAGATAACGGTGAACAAGGGTGGCCATTTAACACTCAAACAAGGTACGACATATACCATATTTTTGTTGTATGTAAATGTCATGAAATTAGGGCTGGGCAACGATTGAAAATTTTAATCGAAGTTAATCGCACTATTTCTCCGATTAATCGCGATTAACTGCATTGTATACGCAAAGCCCAATAATGAATTCAAAAGTAGTGTGTAGTGCACCTTTATTGGAATATTCTCCCACATGAACAAAAGCGCCAAAACATTTGTTGTGCAAACACAATTTAAATCAGTCCTTGTTAAACAGTAGCAGTTAAATAGCATATTTGATGAAAATCAACTCCAAAAATGTAAATACAAACATTTAAGCTTATTGCCACTGCCAGGGTATTTAAGTTATCCTGTTTGTTATGGAAAATAAATATAATCTACATACAAATCTCTGAGCCACAATCATAACATCTGAACAGGCAATTTCTGAGGTAACAGCAGAAAACATTTTTTTATCAGGGATCTTATGTTTAAAAAACCTATATTATAGGTAGTGGGCTGTTTTAGGGAATTTTTGATCAAATTATCCGTAGTAGCAATATTAATAATGTTGTGTTTATTCTGCGTAGTGCACTTAAAATAATTATGACCATATCTAGGAATTGATATGATGGGAATTTTCCGATTGTTTGCTTGGTGCTTTGATAAACTGAACGCATCATATACATGGTAATATATTGTGATGTTATGAGCCAGGGAAAAAAAGAACTACCCTACCCAGCATGCAACAGGAGTGACGAGCATGCGGTATAGGTTGTGTCGCCATGACGGCATCTTGTATGTTGTGATATGCACGCTCTGAAAGCAAACGTTAAGAACTCAGCCAACACTCCTGGTCTGCATTATTCATAAATAGACAGACAACACATATACTCCGCTGCTTCACAGGCCGCTGGGTGTAGCCGGCAAAGTATTCCCATGCTAGCTAGCCGGTCTAGCAAGCACGCCTCATTCAGTCCAAAACGGCCCGATCTGTCCACATCCAGAATTGTCTGGCGGTCGTAAGTGATCCCGGAGTGACCACGCTGTAAGCCAGCCATGAAATTTGCAGAATTGTCCGGTATTTTTGCCAAATGTTCCATCTTTACCAAGAGCCCCTCCACGCCGAAGTAAGTCCGGGAGATGCCATCTTGTTAAGAAAAGGCGTTAACAAAATAAAAGCATGTAAACAACATACGCAAATGTGCAATAAAATAATTGCCGGCGTTAATAGATTGATGAGTTAACGCGTAATTAACACATTAATTTGCCCACCCCTACATAAAATATAACAGAACATCATTGTCATTGTTGCAGTAACAATGAAAAAGCAGTTTAGCAGCAAGCTTATTCTAAAGCACACCAAATACTCAATATTAGGGCTGTGAATCTTTGGGTGTCCCACGATTCGATTCAATATCGATTCTTGGGGTCATGATTCAATAATATATCGATTTTTTTTTAGATTCAATTCTCGATTTAAAAGCGATATTTTTCCGATTCAGAACGATTCTGTATTCATTCAATACATAGATTTCAGCAGGATCTACCCCAGTCTGCTGACATGCTAGCAGAGTAGTAGATTTAAAAAAAAAAAAAAAAGCTTTTATAATTGTAAAGGACAATGTTTTATCAACTGATTGCAATAATGTAAATTTGTTTACAAAAATATGACTTATTTTATTTTTGTGAAAACATTGGACACAGTGTGTTGTCAAGCTTATGAGATGCCATGCAAGTGTAAGCCACTTGTTCTTTTTGATTATTTTTATAAATGTCTAATGATAATGTCAATGAGGGATTTTTAATCACTGCTATGCTGAAATGATAACTAATATTGATACTGATGTTGATAATATTCACGACTTTTGGTTTGTTCTGTGTGGTGTTTGTGTCTCCTCTCAATTGTTCTGTTTATTGCAGTTCTGAGTGTTGCTGGCTCAGCTTTGCTTTTGGAATTGGATTGCATTGTTATGGTATTGCTGTGTAGTGGTTTGTTGGATTGATAAAAAAAAAAAAATGTATTTTTTAAAAATGAGAATCGATTCTGAATCGCACAACGTATTCGAATCGATTTTTTTCCCACACCCCTACTGAATATACTACTGTATAGATTACTGGATATACTTTTACTATTGGATATGAGGCTGCAGCTATCGGTTATTTTAGTATCGACTACTTAGTTGTAATAAAAAAAGGCCTCAAATGAAATAGTTTCATCAGCACACTTCAATAAGTACACCAGAGGTTTATCTATTTTTATTTATGTATTTTTATTAAGGATCCCCATTAGCTGGTTGCCACAACTCACTAGTCTTCCTGGGGTCCACAAACTCAATACAATTACAAGTAAAAGCATATAATTATAACTGCACAACACAGAAAAAAATAAAAGCATCAATAAGAAAACAAGCAAACAATTTACAGTCACAGAATAATAATTACAATATAAATATAACTATACAATACAAAACCAAACAAAATCATCAACAAGCAAACTCATTTAAAAATCAGATAAACTATTATTGTCCTTCTAAAAACCTGTTTACTTTCAATGCCGCTGAGGTGTCGATACTTTTTTTTTTTCCCCAAGAGCAGCATACTGAAAAATAAGTAATATGATTTTTTAACATTTTGTAAAAGAGGCAGAGACAAATTCAATGTATTAAGAAAAAGACAGCTTTGTGTGACTCTGATCTTTCATTATGTCTTTTCTTTGTATTTTTGTCGTCACTTGTGGTGTCTCAAATAAGTCGTGATGCAGCCTGTTTTAGGATTTCAGTTTACTGAACTGCATATCTTGACCTACATTGGATTGATGTGTGTGTAAAACATTAAAAGCCGTCAAAGTGGTCCCGCTCCACCGTGTTCCCATTACTAAAAGTGCCAACTCAAGTCAGCATATGAAGTCCACCTCCTTTCTCTACATAACATTGTTTTTATGTGATAAATTGTTCAGTTTATGTCATCATTGTCGCATTATTTGCAGAAAGCAGATTTGTGCATTTATGTCAGAAGTAGTACTGTGAAATGATTAATTATTGAAATTAAATTCATTACACTTGACTTCTGATTAATTGCAATTAATGCAGGAAAATGACTTTCCTAGTTTAAATGAACTTTTTAAATCAATCAATCAATGTTTATTTATATAGCCTAGGGGGATAGCGGGGGCTGTATATTGTAGCGTCCCGGAAGAGTTAGTGCTGCAAGGGGTTCTGGGTATTTGTTCTGTTGTGTTTATGTTGTTACGGTGCGGATTATAATTATAATTTTCTTTCCTTGTACTCTGTAAACACTTGTCATTTGAACAATTTCTTAAACTGGATCATATTGAAATATCATTAGATTCTTTGCTTAGTCCATTTCATAATTTAATTCCACATACTGATATGCTAAAGGTTGTAATGTTGTACGTGCAAAGATATGTTTTAAGTTAGATTTTTCTCTAAGGTTATATTTAGAGATGGCCGATAATGGCTTTATTGCCGATATCCCATTTTCCAATATTGTCCAACTCTTAATTACCGATTCCGATATCAACCGATACCGATATATACAGTTGTGGAATTAACACATTATTATGCCTAATTTTGTTGTGATGCATTAAACAATGTAACAAGGTTTTCCAAAATAAATCAAATCAAGTTATGAAAAAAAATGCCAACATGGCACTGCCATATTTATTATTAAAGTCACAAAGTGCATTATTTTTTTAAACATGCCTCAAAACAGCAGCTTGGAATTTGGGACATGCTCTCCTTGAGAGGGTGAATATTGTAGCGTCCCGGAAGAGTCAGTGCTGCTAGGGGTTCTGGTTATTTGTTCTGTTGTGCAACGATGCGGATGTTCTCCCAAAATGTGTTTGTCATTCTTGTTTGGTGTGGGTTCACCGTGTGGCGCATATTTGTAACAGTGTTAAAGTTGTTTGTACGGCCACCCTCAGTGTGACCTCTACGGCTGTTGACCAAGTATGCATGGCATTCACTTGTGTGTGTGTGGAAAGCCGTGATTATATTATGTGACTGGGCCGGCACGCAAAGGCAGTGCCTTTAAGGTTTTTCGGCGCCCTGGACTTCTCCCTACGTCTGTGTACATAACGGCATTTTAAAAAGTCATACATTTTCCTTTTTGAAAACGATACCGATAATTTCCGATATTACATTTTAAAGCATTAATCGGCCGGTAATATCGGCAGTCCAATTATCGTTTATTCTCCTTACATTTTTGGTAATAATCACAAGTATGTCAACGTGAGTCTTCCAATCGGAGGGTTGTCGACTTAACCTGCATCCACTGTCTCTAAAAGTGTTGACATCTTGAGTGCTTACTTTGACACCCCCCCATCTTTCCCCCCCTCTCACACACATCCCAGGGGCAGACTCCGGCCAGATCTCAGAGGAGACGTGGAACTTCCTCCACGCCATCTATGGCGGTGGACCCCTGGTGACCGTGTGGCCCAACGTGGGCCACCAGGACACCGAGACGTCCCAGTCCGAGGAGAAGATCGAGATGGAGACACGCTCTCTTTAAGGCGGCAAGTCCAGCAGGAAGGGAATGGGTGATCTTTTTTTTTTATTTTACTTTGCACTTGACTTTCATTTTGATCAATGAAGCTAAAAGGGAACTCTTCGTCTCCAAGAGGGAACCGAGCTTCCTGGCGTTGTACAGAAGTCTGTAAAAAGAGCTACTGGGTTTTTATTAGCACTGTAGTCAGCTTGTTTTCACAATATTTTAAATGTGTGCAGCTAAGAAGGAAAAATATCCACTGAATGCCATAATGCCATGTTATCATCCTTATTATTTTGTCTGTTCTTGTTGAAGCAAATGAGCACCTAGCACACGTTTTTGTTTTGTTTTCCTGCGATTTGTTATTGCAGATCGTCACAATATGTCTTGCTGTTGTATTCTAGCCATGTCCAAGGAGGGGAAGAGTGAGACTGATATGAAGGGACTATTTATTATTATGATCGGTCACGCTTGAATGTACTGATGTACTTTGTTGATTGAGACTCAGCACTTGTCACGGAAAGAAGGGGAATTTACAGTTTTGTATCAAAAAGGTAGCTTCACGATGCATGCTTTGAACATTTTCAAAACTAAATCTCATGCAGCTCTTTGTAAATGCTAAACGTGCACGACCCAATGGGAGTAATCATCATCATCATCATCTGCAGGCTAATTACGGGCATTATTTGGCGTTTGGGCTCTGCTGCTGCATATTGGAAGGGATGCTGTCATCTTTAGGAGTCAGCATATGGACCAGTAAGGAAGATCAATTCTGATTTTTGTTGCCTCGCACAATTAAAACAAAAAAGTTGATGAAACCTTAATGCATGTGTGGCACTCTGATTGTCCCCCCCTTTAATTCAAGTACCCTTAATCAGAGCAAAGCATTTTTGGTTGGAAAAAAGAGATAAAGAAGTTAAAGGCCTACTGAAAGCCACTACTAGCAACCACGCAGTCTGATAGTTTATATATCCATCCATCCATCCATCTTCTTCCGCTTATCCGAGGTCGGGTCGCGGGGGCAACAGCCTATGCAGGGAAACCCAGACTTCCCTCTCCCCAGCCACATCGTCTAGCTCTTCCCGGGGGATTCCGAGGCGTTCTCCCAGCCGGGAGACATAGTCTTCCCAACGTGTCCTGGGTCTTCCCCGTGGCCTCCTACCGGTTGGACGTGGCCTAAACACCTCCCTAGGGAGGCGTTCGGGTGGCATCCTGACCAGATGCCCGAACCACCTCATCTGGCTCCTCTCCATGTGGAGGAGCAGCGGCTTTACTTTGAGTTCCTCCCGGATGGCAGAGCTTCTCACCCTATCTCTAAGGGAGAGACCGCTTGTACCCGTGATCTTATCCTTTCGGTCATGACCCAAAGGTCATGACCGTAGGTGAGGATGGGAACGTAGATTGACCGGTAAATTGAGAGCTTTGCCTTCCGGCTCAGCTCCTTCTTCACCACAACGGATCGATACAGCGTCCGCATTACTGAAGACGCCGCACCGATCCGCCTGTCGATCTCACCATCCACTCTTCCCCCACTCGTGAACAAGACTCCTAGGTACTTGAACTCCTCCACTTGGGGCAGGGTCTCCTCCCCAACCCGGAGATGGCACTCCACCCTTTTCCGGGCGAGAACCATGGACTCGGACTTGGAGGTGCTGATTCTCATTCCGGCCGCTTCACACTCGGCTGCGAACCGATCCAGTGAGAGCTGAAGATCCCGGTCAGATGAAGCCATCAGGACCACATCGTCTGGAAAAAGCAGAGACCTAATCCTGCGGCCACCAAACCGGAACCCCTCAACGTTTTGACTGCGCCTAGAAATTCTGTCCATAAAAGTTATGAACAGAATGGGTGACAAAGGACAGCCTTGGCGGAGTCCAACCCTCACTGAAAACGTGTCCGACTTACTGCCAGCAATGTGGACCAAGCTCTGGCACTGATCATACAGGGAGTGGACCGCCACAATAAGACAGTCCGATACCCCATACTCTCTGAGCACTCCCCACAGGACTTCCCGAGGGACACGGTCCAATTCCTTCTCCAAGTCCAAAAAAAGCACATGTAGACTGGTTGGGCAAACTCCCAAGTTTATACATCAATGATGAAATATTAACATTGCAACACATGCCAATACGGCCGCTTTAGTTTACTAAATTGCAATTTTAAATTTCCCGCCAAATATCCTGTTGACAACGTTGCGGAATGATGACGCTTATGATGACGCGTGCTTGTGACGTTATTGGTTGGAGCGGACATGTTCTCCAAGCACCACTCACGGCCAAAAGTAGTCTGTTTTTATCGCATAATTACACAGTATTCTGGACATCTGTGTTGCTGAATCTTTTGCAATTTGCTCAATTAATAATGGAGACGTCAAAGAAGAATGCTGTTGGTGGAAAGCGCTGTATTGCTGCTGCTTTTAGCAACCAAAACACAGCCGGTGTTTCTTTGTTTGTTGTGAAACTTTAACACAGAGCGGTCAAGCGAACATGTTTCTCTACCACATGTCAACCAGCAAATTTTTGGATGGGAAAATTGTGATATTAGGTCGGCTCTTACCGGAGACTTAGCGGCGGCATAGCTCGGTTGGTAGAGCGGCCGTGCCAGCAACTTGAGGGTTGCAGGTTCGATTCCCGCTTCCGCCATCCTAGTCACTGCCGTTGTGTCCTTGGGCAAGACACTTCACCCACCTGCTTCCAGTGCCACCCACACTGCTTTAAATGTAACTTAGATATTGGGTTTCACTATGTAAAGCGCTTTGAGTCACTAGAGAAAAGCGCTATATAAATATAATTCACTTCACTTGAGTGGATTATGCGACCTCCTCCTGCAGCTGTCAAAAAGGCAGCTGTGATCTTGGCTCCTCCATTGGCTTCTCTCAGAGACACTGGCGTTCACCGCAGACCTCCGACTTTCAGGTATGACTTTATGATCTCACTAAAACACTATTAACACAATAAGCAGATAAGTGATTTTCCAGCATTATCCTAGTAAATGTGTCTAATAACATCTGAATCGCTCCCACTCCCATCGCCTGGAGCCGTCGCCGTTTTTTTTTTTTGTGCTTCACTCTAACTTTCCTCATCCATGAATCTTTCATCCTCGCTCAATATAATGGGGAAATCGTCGCTTTCTCGGTCCGAATTGCTCTTACTGCTGGTGGCTCACATTATAAACAATGTTCAGATGTGAGGAGCTCCACAACCCGTGACGTCACGCGCACATCGTCTGCTACTTCCGGTACAGGCAAGGCTTTTTCTATTAGCTACCAAAAGTTGCTAACTTTATCATCGATGTTCTCTACTAAATCCTTTCAGCAAAAATATGGCAATATCGCGAAATGATGAAGTATGACACATAGAATGGACCTGCTATCCCCGTTTAAATAAGAACATCTCATTTCAGTAGGCCTTTAAAGTGCCCTCTTTGGGGATTGTAATAGAGATAAAACATTTCTTCACAAAAAAAGATCTTTACATCAATATTTATGGAACATGTCCACGAAAAAATCAAGCTGTCAAAACTGAATATTACATTGTTGCATTTCTTTTCACAGTTTATCAACTTACATTCATATTTTGTTTAAGTATTATTCACTAAATATATCTATAAAGGATTTTTGAATTGTTGCTATTTTTAGAATACCGTATTTCCTTGAATTACTGCCTGGTCAAACTCGTGACACTTCCCCTGTCATCATTTTCAAATCGTGGGAGGCTGATTTAATTACCGGTAATTTGAAATCGCATAAAGGGAAGAAGATTAAGAGGATTTAAGGTCCAAGCTTACATCAGACTCAAATTTTTACTGCATGCCTTTGGTAAGTGCCGGAGTGAGAAGAGGTTTTAAATGATTAGCGCATGCTTACTTTTACCACATGCCTTTGGTAAGCACAGGAGTGAGAATAGGTTTTAAAATAATTAGCGCCCGGGCGGCAATTCAAGGAAATACGGTATTTAAAAAAAAATCTCAAGTACCCCCAGGGGTACGCGTACCCCCATTTGAGAACCACTGTTCTATGTTAATGCTGAAACAGAAAGAGAAGCTCATGAATGTTTCCCCCCTTCATCTTTAAGAATGTTTGCGCTGATGGAAAAATGTAGTTTAGTGAAGCACAAATGAGCTCCTCACACACCCGCGCGGCTGCACTGGCAACATGTCGGCGACTGAACCCGCAGCGAATTTGCGGAAGTGAGGTACGTGCAAATATTTCGGTATGTTTTCATTTGTGTCGGCGAAAATACAACACGCCTAGTTTAAAAACTGCAAAGTTGTGAACGGGAACAATCGGCTAGCTGGGCTAACTTAACACGGAGCCGCTGAGGCTAAAGTAGCCGCTAACATAATCGCCGCTAGTTGTTGCCAATAATGCGGCTCCGGGTCCATTCTCATTAAACCTTAATATTGTCTACGTTTTTGTTTTTTAATGTGTTTTTTCCATGACACATTCCTCCCGACCGCTGTGGCCGCATCGGTTAGCGCCGTCAGCGAGGCTAGGAGCGGCAGCCCAGCTAGCAGCCACACAGCCACAGACTTGCCACGATTCTTTCCGACGCGCAGCCAGGCGGCGAGATACTTACTCGGCTAGCCGGAGGAGACGCCTCGCTTGTCGCCAGCGGATTCGCGTGAACCTCCGCCACTCTGGAGCCTCCTAAGGTAGCCTCTTTCATATTCATTCGGACGCTTGTGTTTCTTGTTCAGTTAACGGGAAGTTAGTTTAAGAGGCTAAATAAGCACGCTAGGCTAAGCTCAAGCAGCCTTGCGCTATGAAGTTGAGTTTGTGACAATAAACTGACAATTTCTCCCACCCAAAAAATGTGATGATTATTGTTTATTTCAACGTACTCTCGTCTGGCTCGGAGCAGCATTTCACCACCTGTATGTCGACCGAAGGCACCGAGAGATAACCAGACTGTACGCCGGGAGACGAGGTGCTCTTTTCGGTTTGTACACTCACGCTACCCCGTGGATGTAACAGTGCTTCTAGGCCTCGGTGGAGGCTACATACTCACAATTAAGCAGTACACACAAGCACACTTTCGTGCGTATTTTCGGGAAAGAAATCCCCTCAAAAAGTGCCATTTGCGGTCGTTAGCTTTAGCCAAATTGAGCCATCGGTAGCCAGGCTTGTTTGGCAGGTGTCTGCGAGCATATATTGCACATTTAAAAACGACCCAAGGCTAAATGTTCATCCATCCGTCCATCTTCTTCAGCTTATCCGAGGTCGGGTCGCGGGGGCAGCAGCCTAAGCAGGGAACCCCAGACTTCCCTCTCCCCAGCCACTTCGTCTAGCTCAGTGGTTCTTAAAGGGGAACATTATCAATCAATCAATCAATCAATGTTTACTTATGTAGCCCTAAATCACTAGTGTCTCAAAGGGCTGCACAAACCACTACGACATCCTCGGTAGGCCCACATAAGGGCAAGGAAAACTCACACCCAGTGGGACGTCGGTGACAATGATGAATTATCACCAGACCTATGTAAGCGTCAATAAATACCTTGATGTTGCAGAAAAAAGACCATATATTTTTTTAAACAATTTCCAAACTCTTAAATGGGTGAATTTTGGCGAATGAAACGCCTTTCTATTATTCGCTCTCGGAGCGACCTAGGTAGTCAACCGCCAGTTTCTCAAACACATTATAAACATCGAGTCAAATCAGCTCTGTTATTTTCCATTTTTTTTCGACTGTTTTCCGTACCTAGAAGACATCATGCCTCGTCGTTTTGTCGACGGGTGTAACAACACGATCAGGGACGGATTCAAGTTGATTTACGTAGAATGTGCATCGATTAGGCCGGCATGCTAATCGGTGCTAACATGCTATTCAGGCTAGCTGTATGTACATTTGTAGCTTTATTTGCATCCAGCCTTTCCCTCCACCCACATTTAATGCGAAACAAACACTTACCAATCGACAGATTTAAGTTGCTCCAGTGTCACAAGATGCGAAAGTCCTGATCGTTTGGTCCGCACATTTTACCGGCGATGCTAACGCAGCTATTCGGCCATGCTATGGCTATGAATAGCGTCAATAGCTATTCGCTCAATAGCTTCAGTTTCTTCTTCAATATTTTCATACTCCAACCATCTGTTTCAATACATGCGTAATCTGTTGAATTGCGTAAGTCGCTGAAATCCGAGTTTGAATCCGAGCTAATGTCACTATATCTTGCTGTGGTGTTCCCATTGTTTGTTTACATTGGCAGCACTGTGTGACGTCACAGGGAAATGGCCAGTGTCTTCGCAGAGAGCGAAAATAAGGCACTTTAAAGCTTTATTTAGGGATATTCCGAGACCGGTAAAATTTTGAAAAAAACTTCAAAAAATACAACAAGCCACTGGGAACTGATTTTTATTATTTTTAACCCTTTTGAAATTGTGATAATGTTCCCCTTTAATGACTTGGACAAATTTCCCCTCCAATTTTTCATATGTGTGAGCAAACGCCAAAACTCCTTGAGCATTCAGTGGCGCACATGTGAGTGACAGCAGACATGCACACTGTTATGCGCTTATCTTTTTATTCGATTTTGTGCGCGGCCTAGATGTGCCGTGCGCAGAGGACCCGTGAGCAGTGTGCCATTGCACAGGCGCGTAACTTAGAGGGAACGTTGGCTTGGACCGGTCATGCAGCCAATGTCGATTTCCCCATGTCTTGTTTTGCTTAAACCTTTCTTTGACACGCTGCCACTAGAAAAGTCTACAACACACTTGGAAGACGCTTTGACGGTTTGGGTTCAAAAGTCAACTAAAAAGAACAAAAGTGACGACATCCTTCCTCAGTGTAGCGATCACGACTATGTATTTTTCAGCCTCGCACACCTAATTAGTTCTCTTTTTGTTTCAAGTATTAATAAGTCACGTAAAATGATGACTACCTGTAGTGTCACTTCCACCTAGGGCTGGGCGATATATACGATATATACGATATATTGGGGGTTTGTCTTTTTGCGATATAGAAAATTACTATATTAGGGATGCACCGAAATGAAAATTTGTGGCCGAAGCCGAATAAAACTTAAACACTTGGCCGAAGGCCGAAAACCGAATAATGAATGCAGTTTTTCAAAAAAAAATGTATATTGCATAAATAGCCTAGAATAAATATTTAGACATGTTTTTTCAAATAAAGGAATTTTTTATTGAATATTGACTTTTTTAATATTCCAGTAGCCTTTGCTTTTCAAAAAAAGCACAGAGTTTTTCATTTATATTAGGCCTTCAAACAAAAGATGCATTCCAAAAAAAAATAAAGTGCATTAAAGTGGATAAACCCACAACAAATGAATTATTCTCCTTTTGGCAAAAGTCTGCTTAGCCACAGTAGATATGCTAATAATGTAAACAGAAGGCTCAAGTAAATCTCAATAAGTGTGTGCTTGTAACCTCATACACTTATACAGGTAGCCTACACAACAGGCTAATAATGTAAACAGAGGCCCCACTAAATCTCAATAAGTGTGTGCTTGTAACCTCATACACTTATACAGGTAGCCTACACAACAGGCTAATAATGTAAACAGAAGGCTCAAGTAAATCTCAATAAGTGTGTGCTTGTAACCTCATACACTTATACAGGTAGCCTACACAACAGGCTAATAATGTAAACAGAGGCCCCACTAAATCTCAATAAGTGTGTGCTTATAACCTCATACACTTATACAGGTAGCCTACACAACAGGCTAATAATGTAAACAGAGGCCCCACTAAATCTCAATAAGTGTGTGCTTATAACCTCATACACTTATACAGGTAGCCTACACAACAGGCTAATAATGTAAACAGAGGCTCCACTAAATCTCAATAAGTGTGTGCTTGTAACCTCATACACTTATACAGGTACACAACATATCCCAACGTCACTGCACGTTGGTTGATTGCGTCAAAAAATTGCGTCACACGCCACTATTCGGCCTTGTTCTTAACTCATTCCACCGAAGGCTGAATGTGGCTTTTTTTGCCATATTCGTCCGAATATATTCGGTTACCGATTAATCGGTGCACCCCTAGACTATATCGTAATATTCGAGTATACGTTCTCACGCAGGACTTTTAGCTGCGGGCCTACACCTCAGGCTCTCCTCGCTCTGTCCTGTGTCTCCTCCCAGACAAGCAGGCTCACATTCTTACATACGTCACAAACTGTCACGCCCTCGCAGGGCAGAGAGGTAGCGGCGTGGCTAACGTAGCCGTACGAGAGAAAGGTACTGCGAATGTGGTAACAAATGAAGGAATAATTAATTCCCAATAAAAACTGCAGGGTTTCCATCGTCTGGCGGTGGTTCGGCTTCCTGTGGGAATATGTCGAACAGACAACCGTAATTTGTCAAGTGGGGGGGGGGAAGCGTTGCTATAAAAAGTAGCATTACTGCTAATATGTAGCATCATTTGAAAGTCACTCGCTAGACCAGGGGTGTCAAACTCAAATACAGAGTGGGCCAAAATTTTAAATTGAACAAAGCCGCGGGCCAAGGTTGAACAAATTAACCTTTTAATAGGGACCCAAACAAGTTTTGCATTAAATATTGAACAAGCAATGCTTATATAACTTTAGTGACATGCAAAATCCAGTTTCAATTAATAATAATAATAGTAATTAAAAAAATATCAATGGCATATCAAATAAAATTTAAATAAAACTTGTATGCCTTTTTTTCTATTTGTAATCTTCTGAGGTAAATATGAATTTTTTTCCACAGGCTAATAATATATTTGAAAATAAAATAATAATGAATGAACCAAACATTCAAGCTTTGAAGTAGCAAAAGAAAATGCATGAACAAAACGTTAATTATTGGTCAGTTTGCTGGAAGTTTCCCGGAAGAGTTAGTGCTGCAAGGGTTTCTGGGTATTTGTTCTGTCGTGATATGGTGCAGATGTTCACCAGAAATGTGTTTGTCATTCTTGTTTGGTGTGGGTTCACAGTGTGGTGCATATTTGTAAAAGTGCTAAAGTTGTTTATACGCCCACCCTCAGTGTGACCTGTATGGTTGTTGACCAAGTATGCATTGCATTCACTCGTGCGTGCGTGCGTGTGTGTGTGTGTGTATGTGTATGTGTATGTGTGTGTTTGTGTGTGTGTGTGTGTGTGTGTGTGTGTGTAAAAGCCACAAATATTATGTGACACGCTGTTAGTATGGAGGAAAAGCGGACGTGACGACAGGTTGTAGAGAACGCTAAAGGCAGTGCCTTAAATGCACGCCCCCAATATAGTTGTCCAGGTGGAAATCGGTAGAAATTTGTGAGAATGGTTGCCCCGGGAGATTTTCGGGAAGGGCACTGAACTTCGGGAGTCTACCGGGATAATTAGGAGGGTTGGCAAGTATGAGTATTAGCGGTGAATGCGGTGTTACAGCGGCACCGACACTGTATAACACCGGCGGGGCAGCTCTAATGCTAAATTGATATCGCCTCAAGGGCCAAATTAAATTACACGGCGGGCCAGATTTGGCCCGCGGGCCAGAGTTTGAGACCCATGCTCTAGACAATGAAGATAATTTCATAACCTTAGTAACATACCACATAGTGAAGGACGAATACTATTTGATTTCCTATTATGCAGCTCATTTTTATTTGACACTTAAAATGTCCCTGACAATCTTTCAATTTATGCTTTGGAAATGACTTGAATGTTTGTGCCACTGCTTAATAACTTTAATAAATACACTTTTGGTCAAGTGACTTAGTTGTGATTTCCTTCTCTGCATGAAAATTTAAAAGTAGCATATATTAATGCAGTATGAAGAAGAATGTTTTAATGTAGACACATAGAATCATCATACTGCTGTGATTATATGTATCAAGTGTTCATTCAAGGCCAAGGCAAAATATCGTAATATATATCGTATATCGCGATATGGCCTAAAAATATCGTGATATTAAAAAAGGCAATATCGCCCAGCCCTAATTCCGCCTAAGTCTATTTCTTTAGATTTTGTTATGTTATTGTGTTGCGTGGGAAAGAAGCGACTATGATTATGTGCACATTGCAGGTCAATTCCTATTTGTCTGCTCAATTTTGACATTTATCTGATTGTTGAACATATATCTTTATTTTTTTTAAATTCAGACCGATGTGTCGTAAATTGCTCACAACTCTTGACTTTGACTCCTCACTCACGCACTTCTCAGAGCAGGACATAAAATATAGTTTTACCAATCTTTTTAATACCATGATAACAATATACATCACAATATTGTATTTTTGGTGTGCCAAATTAAATGATGTGCTGGACCACACCTAAATGATAAAGGTAAACAGTCCAGTTTTGAGGTAACGTTAGTATTTTGTCGTATTACCACACTGTCTCACTACTGTTCTTCATGTCGTGTCTTCAAATAATAGAAAAAAAAATTGGGTTCCAGTTGCTAGCAACATTTTTTTTGCATGTTTTGGAGATTAGCCCACCTTTGTTTGGTTGGTGCCTACATGTGTTAATACAAACCAACGGCAAACAATGATGTTGTTCTTCCCTCCTTTTGGTACCAGTTCCTCTTTGGGTTTTGTTGGTTTAGCCTACATTGTGCTTCCCGTCCCTGCTACAATGTTGACATCCTTGCTTCTGCCGGTGCTCTCCCTCTCATGAATGTATGAGCACCGTAAAATTCATTGAAATGATGTTAGATGCTACCACAAATAAAAGAGCACTGCCACAGTTGTATCAGACGCAACCCCGACGTTAAAATTATGATGCAAACAATAGAGAATTATATTGCTCAATAGACCTCTTTATGTCGCACTACAATATTTATCATAATATTGCACAGTCTTTTACAAATGTAGCACAAAGAAGTTGTTTCAACACAAACCTTTTTCAACTTCCTATGCCACAAGTGTCAATCTCAAGGCCTGGGGGGGGCCATATCTGGCCTGCCACATCGTTTTATGTGGCCCGTGAAAGTCTGGGAATAATGTGCGTCAAATGACTTAATCTCACTTACTAAATGTGTTCGTACTTTCAATTTTGACAGAACATAGATAGATAGATAGATAGATAGAGATAGGAGAGTCCCTTCAGGAAAATAAAAATTCCAGCAGCAGTGTACAGAGTTGAGATCAATTTAAATAAAAGTAAAAAGTAAATAATGGGGGTTTAAATGGAAACAAAATAGAGAAATATTACAATAAGAATAAAAACTAAAAAGCAACAATGGGAATAAAAATATAACAGTAAAATATGACTATAATAAGACAAAGTAGGCAGTAGTGACCATGTTATGAAAACGTATTGCACTGTTATTGTTTTGCATCCCCTGTCATCCTAGTACCACCCGCCCCAGAGAGGAGTTGTACAGTCTAATGGCGTGTGGGACAAAGGAGTTCTTGAGTCTAATAGTCCTGCACTTGGGATGAAGCAGTCTAGCACTGAACAGGCTCCTCTGGCTACTGATAACGCTATGCAGAGGGTGACTGGCATCATCCAGGATGCTCACTAGTTTGTCAACAGTCCTCTTCTCTGCCACCCTCACCAGTGTGTTCAGTTTCATTCCCATTGTAGAACCGGCCCGCCTGATCAGTTTCTCAAGTCTGGAGCTGTCCTTCTTAGATGTACTGCCCCCCCAGCACACTACCATGTAGAACAGAACACTGGCAACCATAGACTGGTAGTACATCCACAGGAGTTTTTTGCAGATGTTGAAGGAGATGCAGTACATGTGCATGTACTGCATCTAATTGAAACTTTATTTGATCATGCAACAAATTAAATCATTTATTCCAAACATTTTTTTGTTGGAATACAAACAAATATCTGCTTTTCACCCTGATTTTTGATTTCAAAGCAAGTTATCTATCAATTTGTGTAGCATGAGGCATTTCTACAGCTCTAATTGCTTCTGTCTATTTGTGGTATTCTAACGTCTGCAAATGATTGTCGTCAAGTTGTTTCCCAGGCGCCAAAGTGACCTTACTTATAAAACATGGACTTAAAGCCAGCGCGCTTGTACGTTCATTAATTATCACAGAAGCTGTTGCAAAAACTAGTTAATTACGGAGCGGGGAAGCATCTTCCACTTGAACCAAGCCGATTAATTTCGTCATTTTGCAGCGCAGATCTAATGAGTGGGCATAATTTGTTGAGTTGTTTTTTGTGTCTCAGGCTGACTGCTCTGTTTGCTCCCCCCCCCACCCTTTCCTGTTTTACGCATGGACAAATCACATTAGTTGTCTCAGCAGGAGTTGTCCGCCGTGTGTGAATAACAATGTGCACGCGGCGGCCGCCCATATTGTCCGTGGTGATTTTAATGATGGAGTAATCCTAAAATGTATTTGTTGGCAGGGCAGAGCTCGACCGGTTCAGTCAAGGCAAGAACAAGGTTAGATGTCGTTCTGGGACAAGTGTTATGAAATGCGTTTGGACAGAGGTCACTTCTGCTGGGGTTCATTTGGATGAACTCCGTCATGCCCGCGACGTTAATTGATGCAACTCTTGATGCAATAGTCCTCTTTCTGTTAGCCACAGTGAGGACATGGCTGTAATCACCGCTCACGGAGTGCAAATTTATCATGACCTCCACCGCCACACTAGTTATTGTCCTGATTTATTAGCACTCTCCATTTTTACATATAAAATATAATTTTAATTTCTATCTAGCCGGGGTGTCAAACTCATTTTTATTGAGAGCCACATTGCAATTATCTCTGTTCTCAAAGGCAGCTTGTAACAGTGAATTAGGGGCTGGGCGATATGGCCTTTTATTAATATCTCGATATTTTTGGGCCATGTCACGATACACAATATATATATTGTGATATTTTGCCTTAGCCTTGAAAGAACACATGATTAAAACAATAACAGCAATATGATGATTCTATGTGTCTACATTAAAACATTCTTGTTCATACTGCATTAATATATGCTACTTTTAAACTTTCATGCAGAGAGGGAAATCACAACTAAGTCAATTTAGCAAAAGTGTATTTATTAAACAGTTATTAAGCAGTGGCACAAACATGCATGTCACTTCAAAACAGAAAGTGCAAGATTGTCAGACACTTTAAAACAAGCTATTAGTGCACTTCTGTGCATGATGTCACTAAGATGACATATCAAACTCTAAATTAAAGTGCACTTTTTGTACAGAACGCCACTACAATAGTTTAAAACTAATAAAGTGCACTTTTGTGCATGATGTCACACAAGATATTTCAATAACTGTCACATAAAAATGAGCTGCATAATAGGAAATCAAATTAGCAGTGCTGGTTCTCTTTGTAGCAATGCTTTTGCCGCTTTTTTAAAAATTTAATTTAATTTTATTTTTTATATTTTTATTTTTTATTTTTCCCTTGGCCTCAGTCTGCACCCCCACTCCAGGGCCTAGGCTAAGACCGATTTTTTAAATTTTATTTTAATCTTCTATTTTTTTCTCCCATCCCCCCCCCCTTGTTTACCTGTATGTAATCTTTTTTTGTAAGGGGCGCTGGAAGCCGGCAGACCCGTCAGCGATCCTGTTCTGTCTCCCTGTAATGTTTGTCTGATCTTGAATGGGATTGTGCTGAAAATTGTAATTTTCCTGAAGGAACTCTCCTGACGCAATAAATAAAGTACTATCTAATCTAATCTAATCTATCTTGAAGCTAAACCACCGCCAGACGATGCACCCCGTGCTGTTTTTCTTGGGAATTAATTCTTCCTTCATTTGTGACCAGATTCGCGCCTTCTTTCTCTCATATTACCACTCGCAACACACCGTTAGCGTCACGGCTAACGTTACCCATGTATCTACCTCTCTGCTCGGGGAGGGCGTGTGAAGTTGCACGTGTGACTTATGTAAGAAGGTGCACTTGTTTATGTCTTTGTGAGAAGGAGGGACAAGAAAGAGTGGGAAACGCATGCAGTTTAATGCCCGCAGCTAAAAGCAACTGTGTGAGAACTTGTACACAAATATCACGATACTGTCATTTTCTGTATCAGACAGAGACAAACCCGCGATATATCGCCCAGCCCTCCAGTGAATATATATTAGTAAAAATATCTAATACCCTTGTGACACAAGTTGCATAGGCAACATATTTTGATTATATTTTACAGAAGGATTGATGGATAATCGAGCAGATATTGAGGTATTAATTTTTGGTAACCCAAAAAATGCTTAGAGCATCTTGTTGCATGATCAGATGATATTAAACTGTGGAACATATGTGTCAAAGTTGAAAGAAAAAATTAATTTAGCCAGAAAGTTCAGTATTATTTCCAGCCTTTCGCAGGCCACATTAAACGATGCGGCGGGCCGCCATGTGAACTGACCAGATCTGGCCCCCGGGCCTTGAGTTTGACGCTTATGATCTAAAGCAGGGGTCTGCAACCTTTTTGAAAGCAAGAGCTACTTCTTGGGTACTGATTAATGCCAAGGGCTACCAGTTTGATACACACTTAAATAAATTGTCAGAAATAGCCAATTTGCTCAATTTACCTTTAACTCTATGTTATTATTAATAATTAATGATATTTATCTTTGTGGAAACACTGATCATCTTAATGATTCCTCACAATAAATATATATTTTTGATGAGATGTTTTAATTAGGTTAAAATCCAATCTGCACTTTGTTAGAATATATAACAAATTGGACCAAACTATATTTCTAAGAAAGACAAATCATTATTTCTTCTAGATTTTCCAGAACAACAATTTTAAAAGAAATTCAAAATACTTTGAAATAAGATTTAAATTAGATTCTACAGATTTTCCAGATTTGCCAGATTTGGAATTTTATTCATAAGTTTGAAGAAATATTTCACAAATATTCTTTGTCGAAAAAACAGAAGCTAAAATGAAGAATTAAATTAAAATGTATTTATTATTCTTTACAAAAAAAAAAAAAATACTTGAACATTGATTTAAATTGTCAGGAAAGAAGAGGAAGGAATTTAAAAGGTAAAAAGGTATATGTGTTTAAAAATCCTAAAATTATTTATAAGGTTGTATTTTTTCTCTAAAATTGTCTTTCTGAAAGTTATAAGAAGCAAAGTAAAAAAAATAAATGAATTTATTTAAACAAGTGAAGACCAAGTCTTTAAAATATTTTCTTGGATTTTCAAATTCTATTTGAGTTTTGTCTCTCTTAGAATTAAAAATGTCACGCAAAGCGAGACCAGCTTGCTAGTAAATAAATAAAATTAAGAAATCGAGGCAGCTCACTGGTAAGTGCTGCTATTTGAGCTATTTTTAGAACAGTCCAGCGGGCGACCCATCTGGTCCTTACGGGTGACCTGGTGCCCGTAGGCACCTTGTTGGTGACCCCTGGTCTAAAGGTACCTGGAGGATGGAGGTGGACACCATGCAGGCAAAGTTAGTCACATGTTGTCTGTTTACTGTCCAGCCTCATATCATTGTGTTTACTGTTTGCCGTTTAAACTTCCAGCATTAACATGCTCATCTCTTCCATCGAATCCTTGATGTCTTGATTTGAGTGGCAAAAAACAGCAACACTTTTGTTTAAGAGAGCTGTTGACTTATCTGCACTCACATCTCCTATGTCTGGGATCAAGCAGTGTTTCCTGGTATTTTGTGAATCACGAAGCAAGCACCGGAAAGAAACACAAATGAACTGAATGCACGCATTTTAGACACTGTTCAACCTGACCTTGTAGTTTCCTGTGGCAAGCTTTGTTTGGAATATTTGTGTATCTCGCACCTGGGAGAAGTGGTGTAGCCCTGAGCGTGTCTGGTGTTGCTAAGCTACAATAGCGGCTGAAATCAATACCATGGTGCGAGCCGCAAACTGACACACACTGGAATGTTCACATGTCAGGATGCTGCGTCATCTTTTATCTTTAGCTTAGCCTGCTTTAGTCTGTCATATTTTTTTCCAAACGGCACAGATTAATTTAATTGGCCATCCTTGTAAAAAGTTGTAAAGGGTAGGGATGCACTAATCTGTAAAGGCCGATTTACATGAAAAAGTATGTGATCGGCTATTACCGATTAATGCCTTTCGATGCCAATTACAAAAGCCGATCCAGGCTGACATTTATTAGGCTGACAGGCGGCTAGCGACGAACTATGTATGTCGATACCCCGTGTGAAGCTGCTTCGCTATATTTATAATGATCACTGCTAATAAAGCAATTAAAGTACATTTTTACTACCTGAATGATTATTATGACTTGGGTAAGAGCAAACATGAGCAGGCATGTTAAAGGGGAACATTATCACAATTTCAAAAGGGTTAAAAACAATAAAAATCAGTTCCCAGTGGCTTGTTGTATTTTTTGAAGTTTTTTTCAAAATTTTACCTGTCTCGGAATATCCCTAAATAAAGCTTTAAAGTGCCTTATTTTCGCTCTCTGCGAAGACACTGGCCATTTCCCTGTGACGTCACACAGTGCTGCCAATGTAAACAAACAATGGGAACACCACAGCAAGATATAGTGACATTAGCTCGGATTCAAACTCGGATTTCAGCGATTTACGCAATTCAACAGATTACGCATGTATTGAAACAGATGGTTGGAGTATGAAAATATTGAAGAAGAAACTGAAGCTATTGAGCGAATAGCTATTGACGCTATTCATAGCCATAGCATGGCCGAATAGCTGCGTTAGCATCGCCGGTAAAATGTGCGGACCAAACGATCAGGACTTTGGCATCTTTTGACACTGGAGCAACTTAAATCCGTCGATTGGTAAGTGTTTGTTTCGCATTAAATGTGGGTGGAAGGAAACGTAATATAGTTGCAAATGCATCTACAGGTTATCCATACATCTCTGTGCCATGTCTGCTTTAGCACCGCCGGTAAATAGCATGTTAGCATCGATTAGCATAGCATGTTAGCATCGATTAGCTGGCAGTCAACATCAACAAAACTCACCTTTGTGATTTCGTTGACTATCGTTGCAAATGCATCTGCAAGTTATCCATACATCTCTGTGCCATGTCTGCCTTAGCATCGCCGGTAAAATGTGGAGACACATTCAATGGGGGTCTGGCGGCAGACACTTTGGCATCTTCGGGCCAGTGGTGCAACTTGAATCCCTCCCTGTTAGTGTTGTTACACACCGTCGAGGCATGTCTCCAAGGTTCCAAAAAATAGTCAAAAAAACGGAAAATAACAGAGCTGAGACCCGGTGTTTGTAATGTGTTGAAAATGAAAAGGGCGGGTGTGTTACCTCGGCGACGTCATATTCTGACGTCATCGCTTCCAGCGCGATAAACAGAAAGGCGTTTAATTCGCCAAAATTCACCCACTTAGAGTTCGGAAATCGGTTAAAAAAATAGACGGTCTTTTTTCTGCACCATCAAGGTATATATTGACGCTTACATAGGTCTGCTGATAATGTTCTCCTTTAATCGCCAAGCTAGATTGAAAAAAACATCAGAAAAAAGTGTATAGTAAAATTTAAGAAGTGTACCGTATTTTTCGGATTATAAATCACAGTTTTTTTCATAGTTTGGCCGGGGGTGCGATTTATACTCCGGAACGACCTATGTGTGAAATCATTAACACAGTACCGTAAAATATTAAATGATATTATTTATCTCATTCGCGGAAGAGACAAAGAAAATTTCAGCAATTGTCACACACACGTCAATCGATAAGAATTCGGCGGGGGAGGGTCATGGCAGAAGTGCATTGTGGGTCATGGGATGCTAACTGCTATATGCTATATGCTACTGCCGTAGTTATTAAAATGGATCATTTCAAACTTGGCATTAACTTAAAAAAACTGAGAAGGGCTGAACAAAAATGGCACTAAAAAGGAAATCATGTACTGCAGATTACAAGCTGGACGTAGTGAAACATGCAGCAGAAAAGGACAAGAGGAAGCAGTGCATACCTTTGGAGTTGACAGAGTTATGTAGAAGCGACATCGAGGAAGAAGATTAGGAGTGAGAGATAGTTTGGTAAAGGTATAGCATGTTCTATATGTTATAGTTATTTGAATGACTCTTACCATAATATGTTAGGTTAACATAGCAGTTGCTTATTTATGCCTCATATAACATACACTTATTCAGCCTGTTCTGCACTATTCTTTATGTATTTTAAATTGCCTTTCAAATGTTTATTCTTGGTGTTGGGTTTTATCAAATAAATTTCCCCCAAAAATGCGACTTATACTCTGGTGCGACGTATATATGTTTTTTTCCTTCTTTATTATGCATTTTCGGCCGGTGCGACTTATACTCCGGAGCGACTTATAATCCGAAAAATACGGTTGATGGAAGCGTGTTACAGCAGAAAGTAAGATATTAACAGGAAATTAAAATACCAATAGAGTGGAAAAACAAGTTGACTTACTATGTTTATTGTGTTTCATTGGATCCAATAAACCATATCCAATAGTGTTAAAAATCTGCTAAGTACCGTATGTGAAAATACCGTTTAATGATCACAAAATGCCACAAATTCAGTCAGCCATTTTGAATATTCCGCTCCGAATACCTTTGGCTATTTCCTCCAGTGACGTCCACTGCACTTCCCTATGTTTATTAGATCAATCATACTGGAGATACGCAAAAAATTGACAGAAATTTGCTGTCTATCGTTTACAATCCCTATATAAGACATGAACACATATGTTTTTCTTTTCTTTATGCATTCTGAGTTGTGAATAAATAACTAAATAAAAATTCTGCTATCAATCATGCTGGGGTGTCTGTATTTTGCCCACAAAACTCTCTAAATAATCATCCAAAACCTGCAAACACTCTGTTTACATCTTGTTAGCTGAATATTAAACAAATATTAATATTTTAACAAGCGCTAAAGCAGACAACGTATTTTTAGAATTGATTACCGAGAGCTAACTATAGTTTATGCTGCGCTGCACTTAAGGAGAGACTTTAATTTAATTATATAATTAAACCGATGATGGCATCAATTCAACATACATTGATGCAAACTGCCGTAAAACTGTAAAGGAGAAGAGGCGCATGCAGCACTGCAGCAATTTCTTGTTTGCTGCCGTTTCTGCTACGACTGCATCGTGTCTCTGCTTGTCAAAGTTATTCTAGATTTTAAATCATGCCTCTCATCTGGATAATAGGAGGATTTTGTCATAAATCTAGAAGTTGTTCATTTGTGACATTGTATTTATACCTGGAGATGGAGACAAACACTACAACAGAAGACAGTGTCAGTCGCAACTTTTTAAACCCTTTGTATGGATTGAAATTAATTTTGCATGAATTTATACCTGGAGATGGAGACAAACACACTACAACAGAAGACAGTGTCAGTGGCAACTTTTTAAACCCTTTGTATAGATAAAATGATTTTTCTTCTGGACTGGAAGATAAGGACATCCTATCAGTCCTCAACACAGTGACAGCAGACATCGTAGAGTAAGCGATCATTTTATTATGTTTGTAATTAGTTTTTCTTGTTTTGTTAGTTTGGTTTATTATTTCTTCGGTCAGTGGTCAACAAAATAAACAAACAGTTTTACATAAACAAACAGTTGTACATTCATAAATTGAAAATGTTGCAGACCGAAAGAGTTTAGGCTGAAGTTGAAGACTTATTGCGTCTAACCCTATAAACGATGTCAAATACAAGATGAGATTCCAAAAATTGACATTTCCTTTGCACAACATATTATAAATACACTTTGTACACAACATAAATTATATACACAGTAAAGACATGTGAAATATCCTTGTACACGTGTTAGTTAAACCTTTGTACCAATTATATACTATATACAAACAAATATACTTGTATTATTTTTTATATCCCATATTTAGTTTGTAACGAACATTGATCATAGTATTAAATACTGTATTGATTCAACAGTGATAGATTTTTCCAAGACATTGGTCTTAAAGTGTTTTTTTTAAATGTGTGAATAGAACTGGAACATTTTAAGAAATCATCCAAGCTGTTCCATAGATGACCCCCCCCCCACCCCCTACTTTTTAAGCTTGTTATTATATTTGCTTTCTGAACGACAGCTGAACCTCTGAGGACATAGTGACCCTCCCTAGGTTTGAACATCTCCTGTCGACACCCAGGCAGCATGTGGTTATGAGCTTTGTACGTCACAATAGTGGTGTTGAGCAGTTCTATTACCTTTCTTTCGAAGTAAGAACATAGAGTTCATATTTGATTTGTAATTATTACCCCAGATTTCAACACAATAATTACGATTTGGGAGTACGAAATAATTATATAACATGTTAAGAGCCTTTTGATGTACAGAGTTTTTAATTTGATCTAAAATAGCAATAATTTTTGCCATATTTTTCTTGAGTATATTTATGTAAGTTGTTGTGTATGTTTAGCACCTAGCACAGGGGTCGGGAACCTTTTTGGTGGAGAGAGCCATGAAAGCCAAATATTTCAAAATGTATTTCCATGAGAGCCGTATAATATTTTTTAAACACTGCATACAACTAAATGCATGCATTTTTAAGTAAGACCTGTTATTTCTTTGTGATCATGTTCTGTTTAGTTATGTTCTGTTTTGTTTTTGACTCCATTAGTTCCTGTTTTTGCGCACCCTGGTTTGTTTTTGTTTCCATGACTACCAATCAGTTCACCTTTTTTCACGACTCACACACCTGATTCACTTGAACTCATGTACCTGTTGTCAATCACCACGTCACGATTTAAGCCTGCAGTTGCCAGGCAGTCAGTTTCACCTTCTACTCTCCCTCTATCACCTCCTACACACCTATGTTATCCTTGCCGATGATCCATGCTCTTTCTCGGTCCAAGTAAGTTTTTCATGCCATAGTTTGTAAGTTTTTTTTTAATGTTCATAGTTCTCCCACTGTGCGAGTTTAAGATTTCATAGCCAAGTTTTTAACCCCCACTGAGAGCGCCTTTTGTTTATACCCTTTGTTTTTGTAATATTTTTGAGTTAAGATTAAAGATGTCATTACCTTCACGCCATGTCCGTTCCAATCGCTTTGCACCACCGGAAAACAAACCACACCATAGTTCAGGTCTTGACAAGACCAACATTTTTAGAGTATAATAAGTCTCTTATTCTTTTTAATAACATTGTTATTTCAAATTTAACCAATAATACATTTTATACTTCTTACCATTAATGCGACATCCTGGACAGGTGCGATAGAAAACGGATGGTTGGATTAAAATGCATGAGAATGTTTTATAATTTGAACGTTATTTTTAACACTGATTACCATCGTAATTATTAATTACTTATCGTGTTAAGCAATGTCAGCTAAGATTTATCTGAGAGCCAGATGTAGTCATCAAAAGAGCCACAGCTGGCTCCAGAGCCATTGGTTCCCTACCCCTGACCTAGCATTACTGCTACATGATGCTTAGTGTTTGACTAAAGCTAAATCCTTTCAACAGAGCTTCTAAAACTTGTAACTAGGGATGCACCGATTAATCGGTAACCGAATATATTCGGCCGAATATGTCAAAAAAAGCCACATTCGGCCTTCGGTGGAATGAATTAAAAGCAAGGCCGAATAGTGGCGTGTGACGCAAAGACGCAATTTTTTGACGCGGTGACGCAATCAAACAATGTGCAGTGTTAAATTTAAATTATTTTATACATAATTAGTTTCCTTCTTTTTATTCTGAAGCTGAAGTACTGTTATTGACAAATCAGTTCTGGCCTGGGATATGTTGTGTACCTGTATAAGTGTATGAGGTTACAAGCACACACTTATTGAGATTTAGTGGGGCCTCTGTTTACATTATTAGCCTGTTGTGTAGGCTACCTGTATAAGTGTATGAGGTTACAAGCACACACTTATTGAGATTTACTTGAGCCTTCTGTTTACATTATTAGCCTGTTGTGTAGGCTACCTGTATAAGTGTATGAGGTTACAAGCACACACTTAATTGAGATTTACTTGAGCCTTCTGTTTACATTATTAGCATATCTACTGTGGCTAAGCAGACTTTTGCCAAAAGGACAATAATTCATTTGTTGTGGGTTTATCCACTTTAATGCACTTTATATTTTTTTTGGAATGCATGTTTTATTTGAAGGCCTAATATAAATGGAAAAATGTGCTTTTTTTGAAAAGCAAAGGCTACTGGAATATTAAAAAATGTCAATATTCAATAAAAATTTACTTTATTTGAAAAACATGTCTAAAAATGTATTCTAGGCTATTTATGCAATATAAAAAAAGTTGTGAAAAACTGCATTTATTATTCGGTATTCGGCCTTCGGCCAAGCGCTCAAATTTTATTCAGTTTCGGCCTCGGCCACAAATTTTCATTTCGGTGCATCCTTACTTGTAACTCATCCTCCTAATCCATCCATTTTTGTACCGCTTGTCCCTTTCTGGGTCGCGAGGAGCGCAGGAGCCTATCCATAATATTCAGGATAAAAAAATATAAGATTCCGGCCCACCATTTGTCCAAAAGTAGTCCGTATTGGCACCCACAAAGTCTGCATGTTTTGCATTGTTGGCGGTGACGGGATCTGTGGTTACTACGTCACGCGATCGGTGTTATACCTCAGGTATATATGGTAATAGCTTCAATATGGAGGCAACTTGTTTTTGCCCTCTACTGGCACTTTAACAAGTAGATTTATAAGAATCTAGATACTAGGGTTGCAGCTAATAATTATTTTAGTAAAGGTTAGTTTTTTTGATTAATCGTATAAAACACACCTATATCCTCAATGTGTATTTTAGGAAAACGTAGATTTTTTTTTGCTTTCCATAACCTTCGTTCTTTTAAAAAAAAAAAAAAAATAATAATAAATGCACATAATCAACATTGAAATTGTACTTTTAAGACGTGTGCATTGACGGAAATAAAATAACTATCTATTGGTCACCACCACACACGACCTCTCTCACTTGGGCTCTATAGCAGAAACTATGTTCGGTCGCTTAAAGTTCCAGTCACTCCATGCAGTCCGAATTTCATCAGTTTTTGTTAGTTGTACAGGGAAACACAATAGAAAATGGATGAATGGATGGACACTTATTAAACGATTAGTTAAAGAAGCAGAATATAATCTTCTGTTTATTTATGTTTTGCACATATGTACAAACTCGGGAAATAATTCTCTAGACATAGGAGGACTATGTGGATTTAAAAGCATAGTAAATATAGTTTTTTTTTGTTATTGTGTACATCTACTTTTTTGCTGAAACACATGTATGTAATAAAATAGGAAAGTAGTTCAAATATTGTGTTGATATTGTTACACTGTCAATAGTAATAAGAAATACTGTACGTCAAAAAATGTACAACCAATACGTATTAAAGTTAAAGTAGCAATGATTGTCACACACACACTAGGTGTGGTGAAATTTGTCCTCTCCATTTGACCCATCCCCTTGATCACCCCCTGGGAAGTGAGGGGAGCAGTGGGCAGAAGAGGTGCCGCGCCCGGGAATCATTTATGGTGATTTAACCCCCAATTCCAACCCTAGATGTTGAGTGCCAAGCAGGGAGGTAATGGGTCCCATTTTTTTATAGTCTTTGGTATGACTCGGCCGGGGTTTGAACTCAAAACCTACCGATCTCAGGGCGGACACTCTAACCACTAGGCCACTGAATAGGTATTACCGGTATCAGTTGATCTCACTCATTGATGATCGGAATCGGCAGCGTAAAACCCTGATTGAAACAAACCCAGCAAAGGGTACCAAAGTAATCTCTGTCCATTTTCCTCATGGCAAGATAATTATAATATTAGGGTAGAATGTGGCTTTGGTGCTGTGTTATGCACAGTTTTAGATTAAAAACACGTCTTACAGGTGCACTCATATGTGTTTTACAGGTGCCCGCGTTCCGCCGCTGTGGAGAGAGCCCCAGGATGCGGGAACTGTAGGCACCCGCCATAGTATGGCCGCATCCCGTTCCTCGCGCGTCACAAGGTCATCAGTGGGGCTCAATGGATTGGATGAAAACTTTTGTGGCCGAACTCTCAGGAACCGCAGCATCGCCCAGCCTGAGGAAACCTTGGTCTCTCCGCTGCCCAGGGCCCGCTCGCCCAAGAAAAAGCAGGACTCCAAGCAGGTGTCTAAGCAGGAGTCCAAGAGGGATGACAAGCAGGAATCCAAGAGGGACGACAAGCAGGAGTCCAAGAGGGACGACAAGCAGGAGTCCAGGAGGGACGACAAGCAGGAGTCCAAGAGGGACGACAAGCAGGAGTCCAGGAGGGACGACAAGCAGGAGTCAAAGCGGAACGACAAGCAGGAGTCCAAGCGGGACGACAAGCAGGAGTCCAAGCGGGACGACAAGCAGGAGTCCAAGCGGGACGACAAGCAGGAGTCCAAGCGGGACGACAAGCAGGAGTCCAAGCGGGACGACAAGCAGGAGTCCAAGCGGGACGACAAGCAGGAGTCCAAGCGGGACGACAAGCAGGAGTCCAGGAGGAACGACAAGCAGGAGTCCAGGAGGAACGACAAGCAGGAGTCCAGGCGGGACGACAAGCAGGAGTCCAGGCGGGACGACAAGCAGGAGTCCAGGCGGGACGACAAGCAGGAGTCCAGGCGGGACGACAAGCAGGAGTCCAGGCGGGAGTCCAAGAGGGACGACAAGCGGGAGTCCAAGAGGGACGACAAGCGGGAGTCCAAGAGGGACGACAAGCAGGAGCCCCAGCAGGAGTCCAAGAATGACGACGGGCAGGAGTACAAGGGGGACGACAAGCAGAATGACAAGCAGGAGTCCAGGCGAGACGACAGGCAGGAGTCCAAGCATAAGACCGAGCAAGATGCTAAAGAGGACACTGACAATGACTCAAAGCAGGACTCTCAGCTGCAGATGTCATTGCAGAGAATGTTAAATGACTCAAAGGACTCTAATTCTTCCACAGCGAGTGAGCAGCAACCATCGGCCGGCTCCAGGAAAAGGAGCGGGTCTTGTCTGGAAAAGGACAATAGCCTGGAGAAATCTGAACATTGCGACAAAGGGAAAGGGGCGCTGGATGCCTCTCCTTTAATCAAAAGGGCCAAGCGGTGTTCCCGCTCCTTAGAGTCTCAGGGACGCAATGAGGACGCACAAAAGCCTGCGAGTCCCGGCTCTAATCCAGATCCTCACAAGGGCAACAGTTGTGATGACATTCCCGATCAAAACTCTACCTTGGCTCCCGCTTCTCCTGTCTTCGGTGAAGAAGAAGGAGAGCTGGCAGTGGAGCGGTCCAAAGAAGCCCGTCTGAAGTGTGAAGAGGCGTCGCAGCACACCAATTTTCACAAAACTTCCAACGGGCTGGCCAACAATATAGCTGAGGAGACGTGTACGACTCCCACCTCTGCCACCAGCTGCCCCCCGCTGCTCAATGGTAGCCAGGGTCCGGCCCCCGCATCCCCTCAACCTACGGTGCCTTGTACCAGCTCTAGCCCTGTGCACATGGAGGTCGCTAGCTCAGAGGACTCATTTCCGCCGGTCCAGGCCAATCCAGTGGACCTCCTCCCAGAGCTAATTGTGGCCAAGGAGCAGCAAGTGGAGGATGTGGAGGTAGATGTCGTGGGCGACCCTTTGTGCTTGGCAGGTGAGGAACAGGTGACGGAGAGCGCTTGCGACACCAACTGCTGCCTGCTCACGCCGGAGCCGGACGCCGCTGCCTCCTCGCCCTCCTCGGTCGCTGACGCAAACTGTTGTTCGACCTACAACAGCAACTCAGGAGAAACTACGCCTCCACTGGCGCCAACCCCCCCGTTGCCACCCCATGACTCAGGGTGGCACTCGTCTGTGCCCAGCACACCACCGCCCTTCACGGAACTATACGAACACAGATACACACTTCGTACTTCGCCCAGGAGGAACGCTACTGGCAACAAGACGACCTCCTCCACGGACTGCTCTCCACCTCCACCAGACAATGGCCCCTTGAAGGAGGAGGCAGCTGGGGCTCTAAAGGACAACTGCCCTGTGGTGGAGGAACACGCTCTGTCAGACTCTGTTTTTGTTACCCCGAAGAAGGAACTGGACTGCATGGTTCCCAGAGACGAGACTTGTGGCGAAGACGGCGGTCCGGTGGAAGGCAAAGACGACGACGCTGGCAAGGACGTGACGTACAGCCGCACTGCTGAGGAGGACGAGGAAGATGACGAGGAGGAGCCTGACGTGTACTACTTTGAATCCGACCACCTCGCTCTTAAACACAACAAAGAGTACGTGGCAGCTTTGAGGAGATTTTTTTCCCTCCTTAACCTCCTTTATAAACTCCCCCACTCTAGTAGGTTACTGCAATCTTTTCCACTGTCACTTTTATACTCCAATAATCCCGCAATGCGTTTGATTTTATTGGCATTTGTGTCTGGTTAAATGTTTTCAGAAGACATAATCCGGTGACACGTTTTGAATTTAAACATGCGTTCAATGGCATCCTTATAATAGCAACACAAGTGCACCGCCATAGATTTGAATATGCTGCAAAAGTTACCACAATTTAAAGAGGGGTATTTACCCACATGCTATTGCTTTTCAACCCCTCACCGAGAGAGGTAATGACAAATGGTGTTAATGATAACCACGGTAAAACTCCAGATGGCCTCTATCATTATTGTTGAATTAAAATTACCGAAAAACTGATCGATAACTGAACTTTGACAAACTCACGGACTGACTGCCGCCCATCCAACAAGATACATTAATGCCTTTCCTCATTAGTAAACAACATACCACAATCTTAAATTTATACAAACACATTACCATCTGAGCTACTAAGCCAGTGAATTGTACACATTGAACCTACAAGCTGTGTTTTCTCTCTCTCTCTCTCTCTCTCTCTCTCTCTCTTTCTCTCTCGTTCAATACAGAGCTGATTTTACAGTGTGTTCAAGGACCGCTGAACAGGGTAGGATCCAATGCCCGCCAGAAATAATAACAAAATATTGTATTATTATTTTCGCATTTTTTATTTAAATTAATTTTTAAACTCCATAAATACAAACCAATATTTACAACATAATCATAATGTTATATTCCTACCATCACCAATCTTTCAATGTCATTTTTTATGCAACAGTTCAAAGTGCTTTACACAAAACATTAAAAACCTTGGCTATTATCATAATAAAAGAAAAATTACAGATTGGAATTTGATGGGTAAAATGATTAAAAATTGCTCAAATATAATACATTGATAAGAGGAATATTTAACAAGTAAGAATGGAGTCAGATGCAAATTGTGAATAAAATACACAAGATCAAACTGATGTTTTAGGGATGTGGCAAATGAAGTTTTTAACTGTAACAAGATGTAGACTTTCAGCAGACCTGCAGTTTTCAGGGAGTGTTACAAAAGGGATAGTTCTGACTCGGCAAACAAGGGATGTCTGAGAGTAATCGACTAATCGATTTCGTCAGACTTCGGGCCTCTCTGAAAATTGTACACCTTGGCCCAGAGGTGTAACTCTGACCAGTTTGCTCGGGCTGGAAAACTCCCTCAGTGCTCTCCTCAGTACAGTGTAGCCTCGATTTACGAACTTAATTGGTTCTTGAACATGACGCTTCCGCCATCCAAGTAACTGCCTTTGTGTCCTTAGGCAAGACACTTTAGCCACCAGTGCCACTCAAACCCCCCTTTAAGGGGACAAGCGGGAGAAAATGGAGGGATGGATATATATGTGTACGTATGTGTGTCTATATGTATATGTGTGTTTGTAAATGTGTGGGTATATATATGTGTGTGTTTATGTATATGTGTGTGTGTAGATATGCGTATACATGTCTGCGTGTGTGTATACATATGTAGGTTTACGTGTGTATATGTGCATATACAAGTACATGTGTGTATATTTGTATAAATGTGCCTGTGTATGTATATGTGTACATGTATGTATGTGTGTATACGTGTATGTACGCGTGTATACGTCTATGTATGCGTGTATTTGTGTATCTGTGTGTATACGTTTATCTAGGTATGTATTGTGTGTGTATATATATATATGTGTGTGTGCATGTATGTATATATATACATGTACATATGTGTGTATATACTGTATATATATGTGTGTATATATATATGTATATATATGTGTGTGTGTGTGTATATATATATATGTGTATATATATAATGTGTATATATATGTGTATATATATATGTGTGTATATATATATGCATACATGTGTGTATACAGTATGTGTGTATATATATGTATATATGTAAATGTGTATATATGTGTGTGTGTGTGTGTTTATATATATATATGTGTATATATGTATGTGTATATATATGTGTGTGTATATATATGTGTATATAAATATGTGTATGTATGAATGTGTGTATATATATATATGTATATATGTATGTATGTGTGTGTGTGTGTGTGTGTATGTATGTATGTGTATATATATGTATGTATGTGTGTGTGTATATATATGTATGTATGTATATATATATATATACATATATGTGTATATACCGTATTTCCTTGAATTGCCGCAGGGCATATAGTATGCGCCTGCCTCTAATTACTGCCGGGTCAAACTCGCTTCGCAAAATAATTAACGCATGCTTAGTATTACCGCCTGGTCAAACTTGTGACGTCATGAGTGACACTTCCCCTGTCATCATTTTCAAAATGGAGGAGGCTGATTTCAATACCGGTAATTTGAAATCGCATAAAGGGAAGAAGATTAAGAGCTATTCAGTAGGATTTAAGGTCCAAGCTTACATTTTACTGAAATGTTTACTGCATGCCTTTGGTAAGTGTCGGACTGAGCAGAGGTTCTAAAATAATTAGTGCATGCTTACTTTTACCGCATGCCTATAGTAAGCGCAGGAGTGAGAAGATCCATCCATCCATTTTCTACCGCTTATTCCCTTATGGGGTCGCGGGGGGCGCTGTCGCCTATGTCAGCTACAATCGGGCGGAAGGCGGGGTACACCCTGGACAAGTCGCCACCTCATCGCAGGGCCAACACAGATAGACAGACAACATTCACACACTAGGGACCATTTAGTGTTGCCAATCAACCTATCCCCAGGTGCATGTCTTTGGAGGTGGGAGGGGCCTATCCCCAGGTGCATGTCTTTGGAGGTGGGAGGGGCCTATCCCCAGGTGCATGTCTTTGGAGGTGGGAGGAAGCCAGAGTACCCGGAGGGAACCCACACATTCACGGGGAGAACATGCAAACTCCACACAGAAAGATCCTGAGCCTGGATTTGAACCCAGGACTGCAGGACCTTCGTATTGTGAGGCAGACGCACTAACCCCTCTGCCACCGTTAAGCTGTTAGCTGTTATTGATGTTATTATACCCATCCATCCGCTCTTTCCCTTTGGGGTGGCGGGGGGCGCTGGTGCCTATCTCAGCTACATTTGGGCGGAAGGCGGGGTATGATGTTATTATACCTTGAAATTAAATTAGGAAATACATAAAACCTGTTGTTAGCAATGAATCTACATTATATACACTGAAATATATATATTTTTCCCCAATGTTAGCACCTGTATCACATTCTACATCCTGTTTCATCAAAGAGGTTTACGGTTAACATTCAACCTCCACTTTTACTCTGATAATCTGCTCACTAACACTCTTCAGCTGTGAGCTCAATAGCTGACTTCTTGTTACTAATTAATATTAGTTGACTCTTTGTTGTAGTGTTTGTGTTTTGGGTGAGGAGTTTGTGACGTTCAGTCAGGCTCTGTTAACGTCACCTCGGCTGATTCATGTTGAGGAGGAGGAGGAGGAGGAGGAGGAAGGGCAGACAGCTTTAGGGTCAATGAAACCTGATCAGCTCAGGTCTCTTTGTCACCACCACTGGTGAATCTTTCCAGCTCACTGCTGGAGACTTTCACCTCTCGCTTACTGCAAGGTAATTGGATCAAGTTCTTGTGTGCTGTTTGGATCAATACAGTAAGAAGTCATTCAAAACAAGCCTGACGCTGCATTTTAGGCTCGTAGAATGTGGAGATGCGACATTTGTCAGTTACATTCGTACGATGCTTACGCTGGACAGGGAGCACATCCTCACAAGGCCAGTCGTACTGTGCTTGACCCGACATCACCCCAAAAGTAATAATAATAATAACTTAGATTTATATAAAGAATCTGGGTATTATCTTTGACCCAACTCTCTCCTTTGAGTCACACATTAAAAGCGTTATTGGCCCTAGTGTGTGAATGTGAGTGTGAATGTTGTCTGTCTATCTGTGTTGGCCCTGCGATGAGGTGGCGACTTGTCCAGGGTGTACCCCGCCTTCCGCCCGATTGTAGCTGAGATAGGCGCCAGCGCCACCCGCGACCCCGAAAGGGAATAAGCGGTAGAAAATGGATGGATGGATGGATGGACTAAAACGGCCTTCTTTCATCTCCGTAATATCGCTAAAATTCGCTCCATTTTGTCCACTAAAGACGCTGAGATCATTATCCATGCGTTTGTTACGTCTCGCCTCGACTACTGTAACATATTATTTTCGGGTCTCCCCATGTCTACCATTAAAAGATTACAGTTGGTACAAAATGTGGCTGCTAGACTTTTGACAAGAACAAGAAAGTTTGATCACATTACGCCTGTACTGTATATACCTTTATATACATACATATATACCTATACTGTATATACCTTTATATACATATATACATACATATATACCTATACTGTATATACCTTTATATACATATATACATACATATATACCTATACTGTATGTACCTTTATATACATATATACATACATATATACCTATACTGGCTCACCTGCACTGGCTTCCTGTGCACTTAAGATGTGACTTTAAGGTTTTACTACTTACGTATAAAATACTACACGGTCTAGCTCCATCCTATCTTGCCGATTGTATTGTACCATATGTCCCGGCAAGAAAAATCTGCGTTCAAAGGACTCCGGCTTATTAGTGATTCCCAAAGCCCAAAAAAAGTCTGCGGGCTATAGAGCGTTTTCATTTCGGGCTCCAGTACTCTGGAATGCCCTCCCGGTAACAGTTCGAGATGCCACCTCAGTAGAAGCATTTAAGTCTCACCTTAAAACTCATTTGTATACTCTAGCCTTTAAATAGACTCCCTTTTTAGACCAGTTGATCTGCCGTTTCTTTTCTTTTTCTCCTCTGTCCCACTCTCCCTTGTGGAGGGGGTCCGGTCCGATCCGGTGGCCATGTACTGCTCGCCTGTGTATCGGTTGGGGACATCTCTGTGCTGCTGATCCGCCTCCGCTTGGGATGGTTTCCTGCTGGCTCCGCTGTGAACGGGACTCTCGCTGCTGTGTTGGATCCGCTTTGGACTGGACTCTCGCGACTGTGTTGGATCCATTATAGATTGAACTTTCACAGTATCATGTTAGACCCGCTCGACATCCATTGCTTTCGTCCTCTCCAAGGTTCTCATAGTCATCATTGTCACCGACGTCCCACTGGGTGTGAGTTTTCCTTGCCCTTATGTGGGCCTACCGAGGATGTCGTAGTGGTTTTTGTTGTGGTTTGTGCAGCCCTTTGAGACACTAGAGATTTAGGGCTATATAAGTAAACATTGATTGATTGATTGATTGATATCGCGCTTTTCTACACAGAGAAGTGGGACTCAACATTCATTACCACCTGGTGGTGGTAAGCTACATCAGTAGCCACAGCTGCCCTGGGGTAGACTGACGGAAGCGTGGCTGCCAGTTTGCGCCTACGGCCCCTCCGACCACCACCTATCACTCATTCACCAGTGTGAGCGGCACCGGGGGCAAAGGGTGAAGTGTCCTGCCCAAGGACACAACGGCAGCGAGTTTTTGGATGTCAATAGGTGGGAAGCGAACCTGCAACCCTCCTCTTTCTGGCCGGCCACAATGCCATGCCGCCCTAAGTACAGCACTTTTGGCAATATGATCCACACTCAAGTTCAGATGAATCAGGCGTAATGTTTCAATTATTATTTACACACCAAATATATCTTGATCTATATATATTGGCAGCTCAAGTGACTGTAATGTAGATTTTAATCCATATTGCCCATCCCTTGCAGGAAGTATTCAGAGCTATTTAAAAAAAAAATGTGACAAACGGCAAATCTAGCAACTTTTTTTGGTTCATATTGACATGAAAGTATGTATTGCTTAACAAGCAGGGACCGCAGCTGTGGGCCCCTCGCCCAACTATAGGCACTCAGAGGCTCTCTTGTTTGTAACATAAAAACAAAGAAACAACAGAAGAAAATGTATTCACAAACATGTTTGTTTTGCTTTTTTCTTTTTTTTTTCACACATTTTTTGTCGCTCCCCCAGCAGTCTTGACAATTATGCAAATCAGGCGATAACCATCCATCCATCCATTTCCCACCGCTTATTCCCTTTCGGAGTTGCGGGGGGCACTGGCGCCTATCTCAGCTACAATCGGGCGGAAGGCGGGGTACACCCTGGACAAGTCGCCACCTCATCACATGGCCAACACAGATAGACAGACAACATTCACACACTAGGGACCATTTAGTCTTACCAATCAACCTATCCCCAAGTGCATGTCTTTGGAAGTGGGAGGTGCCTATCCCCAGGTGCATGACTTTGGAGGTGGGAGGGGCCTATCCCCAGGTGCATGACTTTGGAGGTGGGAGGGGCCTATCCCCAGGTGCATGTCTTTGGAGGTGGGAGGAAGCCAGAGTACCCGGAGGGAACCCAAGCAGTCACGGGGAGAACATGCAAACTCCACACAGAAAGATCCAAAGCCTGGATTTGAACCCAGGACTGCAGGAACTTCATATTGTGAGGCAGACGCACTAACCCCTCTCCCACCGTGAAGCCCTCAGGCGATAACATTTTCTCAAAATACTCAAAACCCACGCTTGTTTTCCCGCAACTGCATTTGTAGGCGTAACAAACACATGCCATTTCCTTTTGCAAGTTATTAATGACGACTGCCTTTCCATCCATCCATCCTTTCTCTACCACTTGTCCCTTTTGGGGTGGTGGGGGGTGCTGGAGCCTATCTCAGCTGCATTCGGGTACACCCTGGACAAGTTGCCACCTCTTCGCAGGGCCAACACAGATACTGTAGACCAGGGGTCGGGAACCTTTTTGGCTGAGAGAGCCATGAAAGCCAAATATTTAAAAATGTATTTCCGTGAGAGCCATATCATATTTTTTAACACTGAATACAACTAAATGTGTGCATTTTTAAGTAAGACCAACATGTTTAGAGTATAATAAATCCCTTATTCGTTTTAATAACATTTTTATTCTGAAGTCAACCAATAATAAATCAAATACTTCTTACCATTAATGCGACTTCTTGAACAAGTCTGGTAGAAAACGGATGGATGGATAAAATGCATGAGGATGTTTTGTATTTTGAACGTTATTTTTAGCTCTGTGCTTACTAAAGGAATTATTCATAATTATGCCAGGGGTGTCCAAACTTTTTCCACTGAGGGCCGCACACTGAAAAATCAAAGCAAGCAGGGGCCGTTTTCATAATTTTTATTTTAAAAACCAATGCAATATATGTATAAAAAATATACATTTAGGCCTCCACTCATTTATGATCCCGGGTACCCCAAAGGGTTTTGGTAAAAAAAAATATAAAAAATGTGTCATTATTCAGTATTATAATTGCAAGTTTTAATTCTCTACTATCAACATTAGAAAAAAAATTGGAAAAAACACAAAATATGCACTATTTTCACCCAATAACATTTTTAGGTGGGATATTTGAGATTATATAATAATTGGAGCCTTCATTTTGGATTTGGATTCATTATTATTTTTTGAGCAATGACACTTAAAAACAAATCACACTAAAATAATTGAGGATCCAAAATTGTCCTACTTATTAAAGTGTTAAAAAATAAATTATAAATTTTTATTACTGTTTACTTTTAGCACAATAATCTCGAGATCAACTTCAGATTTAACCGTCAATTTTAAGTTTTGTTGTTGTTTATGTTTTGTTTGTTTGTTTTAGGGCCTTCTTTAAAAAAAAAAAACAGCTCAGTTTTTTATATGGTAAAACACAAAATACGCAACATTTTTCCTCAAAAATATCTCAAAGTGGAATATTTAATGTGATGTAACTGAAGTCTTGTATAGGTCAATAATTCAAAATGACATTGATTTTGATTCATTATTCTTTTTTTAAAGAAAGAAACAGCCTGCATGGCAGCTTTGTGTTATAAGAGTAAGCAGTGCAACAATTTCTTGTTACATTTCACCTGTTTGCTCTTTTATACCACTTTTTATGTTTTTAAGTTTTTTAAAATTGTATTCTATGTGTCATACTTGATCATTTCGCGATATTGCCAATTTTTGCTGAAAAGATTTAGTAGAGAACACAGACGATAAAGTTCCCAACTTTTGGTCGCTAATAAAAAAGCCTTGCCTTTACCGGAAGTAGCAGGCGATGACATCACCGGTGTGAGGGCTCCTCACGTCCTCACATTGTTTATAATGGGAGCCTCCACCAGCGAGAGCTTTTCGGACCGAGAAAACGACAATTTCCCCATTAATTTGAGCGAGGATGAAAGATTCGTGGATGATGATATTGATAGCGGAAGACTAGGGGAAAAAAAAAAAAAGGCAATTGCATTGGGAGCGATTCAGATGTTTTTAGACACATTTACTAGGATAATTATGTATGTATGTGTATATATATATATGTATATATATATATATATATATATATATATATATATATATATATATATATATATATATATATATATATATATATATAGGGACGGTGTGGCGCAGTGGAGGAGTGGCCGTGCGCAACCTGAGGGTCCGAGGTTCAATCCCCACCTAGTACCAACCTCGTCACGTCCGTTGTGTCCTGAGCAAGACACTTCTCCCTTGCTCCTGATGACTTAGTTGTGATTTCCCTCTCTGCATGAAAGTTTAAAAGTAGCATATATTAATGCAGTATGAACAATAATGTTGTCATGTAGACACATAGAATCATCATACTGCTGTGATTATATTTATCAAGTGTTAATTCGAGATTTATATTATGTATCGAGATATTGCTTAATAATATCAAGATACTAAAAAAAGGCCATATAGCCCAACCCTAGTTCGTTTTCATATATCCTTCGACGACTTGATTTATTGACTATTGGCCCAGATTAACCTTGCAATCCTAATAAATGGTTTAATATGCAAAATAATCGACAAATACGTCAGAGCTGGCTCGCTAGCTAGTGTTTTACTCTTTCATATCATCAGCGTGGCGCTGTGGAAGATTGGCCGTGCTCAACCCGAGGGTCCCAGGTTCAATCCCCACCTAGTACCAACCTCGTCACGTTCGTTGTGTCCTGAGCAAGACCCTTCACCCTTGCTCCTGATGGGTGCTGGTCAGCCCCTTGCATGGCAGCTCCCTCCATCAGTGTGTGAATGTGTGTGTGAATGGGTAAATGTGGAAGTAGTGTCAAAGCACTTTGAGTACCTTGAAGGTAGAAAAGCGCTATACAAGTACAACCCATATTCTTCAAATGTGCCGTGGGGCCGTTAAAAAATGACACGCGGGCCGCACTTTGGACAGCCCTTTGTTAAGCAATGTCAGCTAAGATTTATCCGAGAGCCAGATGCAGTCATCAAAAGAGCCACATCTGGTTCTAGAGCCATAGGTTCCCTACCCCTGCTGTAGACACACAACATTCTGTCAACATTCACACACGAGGGCCAATTTAGTGTTGCCAATCAACCTGACTGACGCCTTTCACAAAATGTATATTTAGACTGACAACTAAATAAGATAACATTAATGTAATCGTCCACAAGGTCGGGAAAATGACCTGTAGTACAGGGGCCAAGGTGAGTGTAGGCCAGCAGTGTACCAATGCTGGAGCTTAAGTACTCTCTTAAAAGGATACATGAAAAGCGTTTTGAGGGTTAAACGGTTGATTGAGGGCTGCTAAGTTGGGATGTCTCCCTCCAATCCCCCTGAATAAATTGTGTCGTGCGCATTGATTTTCATTCATGTCCTGTTAAGGGAGATTGATCTCTCTTCATCGAGCGTCCTTTGCTGTTCTTCTGGGTCAATCGGCGCCACACTCCGCTCAACTCGTGTACTGTACGCTGTGTTTGACATGTTCAGAGTAGGCCATTTTGAAAACATGTGTGTTCTTTTTTTTTCTTGCCTCCTTGCTCGTCCCTGGCATGTGTCAGTTACCAGAGGTTGCTGCAGACCATAGGTGTCCTCGAGGCCCAGCGCACGCAGGCCATCCTGGACCTGGAGACCTTGGCACGTCACCAAAGAGAGGCTCTGACTGACCCCATCAGCTTTGTAGAGCATCTGCAGAAACGGGTAAACAATTGTTTCTCACACTCCAGCGCCAAAAACCCATAGTCACACTTAAGCACTTTGTGCACTAGTACTAGTACGCCAGGGCTACGTTGTTGATAAAAAGGCACATCAAATGGAGAATGTAGCGACGGTTAATAAAAAAAACAACAACTGAGCTTTGTAGCGGTCTCTAAAAAACAGACTTTCAGTGAATGAATAAATAAATACATGTGATCAAATGTATTTTAGTAGTTTTTTAACCTGCCGCACTTGTACTCTGCGGAGTTCAATGTGTGTACTGTGCTGGTGAAAACGTACTTGTATGCGAAAATGTTGCAAAATAAAGAATACAGATCTGTCTAAATGGAAATTTCACTAAGAAAATATATTAATGTATTTGTTGCTACTGAAAACGAATCTGGCAGTAATTTTCCATCCATCCATTTTCTACCACTTATTCCCTTTTGGGGTCGCGGGGGGCACTGGCGCCTATCTCAGCTACAATCGGGCAGAAGGCGGGGTACATCCGGGACAAGTCGCCTCCTCATCACAGGGCCAACACAGATAGACAGACAACATTCACACACTAGGGCCAATTTAGTGTTGCCAATCAACCTATCCCCATTTGCATGTCTTTGGAAGTGGGAGGGGCCTATCCCCAGGTGCATGTTTTTGGAAGTGGGAGGAAACCGGAGTACCCGGAGGGAACCCACGCATTCACGGGGAGAACATGCAAACTCCACACAGAAAGATCCCGAGCCTGGATTTGAACCCAGGACTGCAGGAGCTTCGTATTGTGAGGCAGATGCACTAACCCCTCTGCCACCGTGAAGCCCGCAGTAATTTTCCATTTTATTAATTAGTTTTTGAGTAGATAACTGTACCTGCCAGACTCGATATGTTGCCTCCTCTCAGTGGGACGTCATCCACAGAACAGGAGCCCATTTTCCTGCATATACAGTGTGGAAAGGTTTAAAAACTATTTTTTTGATCACTTAATTGCATGTTTTATTTTCACTGGTCCATGATTACTTTAAAACGATATGGTTAACGTTATGAGCAAAAAAAATAAATATAACGAATCACAATTTTTGCCGTTTGCTTGTACATAAATACCATAGCCTGTGTTTTTCCTCATGCTCTTTTGGCATCTACTCAAAGCATCTTGAGGAAAACATCAGCAGAAGAGGACACAAAATAAAGTACTTGCGGCTTACTCCATTTTTCTCTGGGGGGGCGGTGTAGCTCGGTTGGTAGAGTGGCCGTGCCAGTAACTTGAGGGTTGCAGGTTCGATTCCCGCTTCCGCCATTCTAGTCACTGCTGTTGTGTCCTTGAGCAAGACACTACCCACCTGCTCCCAGTGCCACCCACACTGTTTTAAATGTAACTTAGATATTGGGTTTCACTATGTAAAGTGCTTTGAGTCAATAGAGAAAAGCGCTATATAAATATAATTCACTTCACTTCTTGTTTTAGTGCGCCGGTTCTGACCCAGTCTTTCTTCCCTTAAGGGTGCTCCTGGTATTAGGAGTTACATTTGGCTTTAGACTTTAATAATTTTTTTTGCGATTAAAAACCCTTTTTTTCCCAAGTCCGCATCATTCAAAAGATTGTTACAAATTACTCCTCTCTTGCTTGGTCTGTCCAATTAATTTGAGTAGAAAGGTCTGTAGTCTCCTCAGGGCCCTTTTTTTAGTTACTTTGGAGAGAAAAGTGGGCCTTCCAAAATGTGCTGAAACGCATTAGAAAACCACCCTAAAATCTCTACCGTGTCTATTTTGGGGGTAATTTTACTAGAATGTTCCATCCATCTTCTTCTGCTTATCCGAGGTCGAGTCGCGGGGGCAGCAGCCTAAGCAGGGAAGCCCAGACTTCCCTCTCCCCAGCCACTTCGTCTAGCTCTTCCCGGGGGATCCCGAGGCGTTCCCAGGCCAGCCGGGAGACATAGTCTTCCCAACGTGTCCTGGGTCTTCCCCGTGGCCTCCTACCGGTTGGACGTGCCCTAAACACCTCCCTTGGGAGGCGTTCGGGTGGCATCCTGACCAGATGCCCGAACCACCTCATCTGGCTCCTCTCGATGTGAAGGAGCAGCAGCTTTACTTTGAGTTCCTCCCGGATGGCAGAGCTTCTCACCCTATCTCTAAGGGAGAGACCCACTCATTTCGGTCCTTTGGGTCATGACCCAAAGCTCATGACCATAGGTGAGGATGGGAACGTAGATCGACCGGTAAATTGAGAGCTTTGCCTTCCGGCTCAGCTCCTTCTTCACCACAACGGATCGATACAACGTCCGCATTACTGAAGACGCCGCACCGATCCGCCTGTCGATCTCCCCATCCACTTTTCCCTCACTCGTGAACAAGACTCCTAGGTACTTGAACTCATCCACTTGGGGCAGGGTCTCCTCCCCAACCCGGAGATGGCACTCCACCCTTTTCCGGGCGAGAACCATGGACTCGGACTTGGAGGTGCTGATTCTCTTTCCGGTCGCTTCACACTCTGCTGGGAACCGATCCAGTGAGAGATGAAGATCCCGGTCAGATGAAGCCAACAGGACCACATCGTCTGCAAAAAGCAGAGACCTAATGACTAGAATGTTTAGGTCCTGAATTATTAAAAACAAGTGCTAATGTTGTCGGCATTAGAGATGCTCTTTAAGTACCTGTTGCTTTTGGTGGTCTTCAGGTGAATCTGGGCTTGCCGTGTCCACAACGAGTGGTTCAGCTCCCAGACGTTGCGTGGGAACAGTACACCTCTGGTCTGGGGGATTTTGCACAGGAGTTCTGTGACAAAAAGCGCAACACTAGGCGGCTGAAGCTTATTTTTGACAAAGGTATGTGTCAGGTTATTTACACACATTTAAGTGCAACCATTGCTCTTGTAGTCCTAATTTGTAGTGGTCTCCTCCACTCTTTAGGTCTGCCCGACCGACCAAGAAGTCCCGTGGAGCCCAAGAAGGAGTACGACTCCTCCGACATGTACTCCTCACTGCCCACTAGTGACGGCCCAGAGAACTGCAGCCAGACGCAGGTACACCTCTCAAATGACCCAATTAGTTGCTTTAACACACACAAAGAAAGGCTCTTTGTCTCTCAGGTGTTGTTTTTTCCGCGTTCTTTGCATCAAGCCAGATTAGTCAGCATCTCCGCCTTGCAAAAAAAACAAGCAGTTAGAATGCACAAATTGCGGTGTCCTTATCGTTATGGCCTGCTTGTTGCTGCTATCTCGCAGATGATTAGAGGGAGGATCTGTCACCCAAACAAGTCTGACACATTCAACCAGCTTTGGACTGTGGAGGAGCAGGTAGTCAACACCTTGAAAACACTCAACTGTCTAGTTCCTTTTTCTTTTCTGTTCATCACCGCATTTTCTGTGTAGAAAAAACTGGAGCAGCTCCTACTGAAGTTTCCGCCAGAAGAAGTGGAGTCCAAAAGGTGGCAGAAGATTGCGGATGAGTTGGGCAATCGAACGGCGAAACAGGTGACAAAGGACTTTTTGCTTTCGGCTAGGAGTGTGCATTTTCTATACAGTGGGAAAAAAAAAATGCAGAAATGTCAAAGTAGTACAAGGGGACACTTCCACATATTTTGCTAAAAGTAGTCTAATATAGAGTCAATGCATACTAACGCATTAAACGAAATGACGACATCTTAGTTTTGTTTTATAGAAGACCAAGACTAACTGGTGCATACCTGTATAATGTATCTCATTAATGATGACTTCATTTTATTTTTAGACTATGCAGGAAGCCATTGCAAATCAAGCAGTGAGCCAAAAATGATGGATGGATTTTAGGACGATTATGGCCAAAATAATAATCACGATCATTTGGATTGATATTGTAATTACAATTAAAAAAAGGATTAGTCATTCATTTGAAAATATTAATTTATTACGTGTTATTGTACTACCATAACTCAATTTTAAACATAGTTTAAAGAACAAATAAAATAATAAAAAGTAACAACTATGCTGACATCCTAAACTTCTAGTTTCCTAAACTTCAGGGACGGCGTGGCGCAGTGGAAGAGTGGCCGTGCGCAACCCGAGCGTCCCTGGTTCACTTCCCACCTAGTACCAACCTCGTCACGTCCGTTGTGTCCTGAGTAAGACACTTCACCCTTGCTCCTGATGGGTGCTGGTTGGCGCCTTGCATGGCAGCTCCCTCCATCAGTGTGTGAATGTGTGTGTGAATGGGTAAATGTGGAAGTAGTGTCAAAGCGCTTTGAGTACCTTGAAGGTAGAAAAGCGCTATACAAGTACAACTCATTTATCATTTAGTAGACATGGTCTGGTTTTCACTTATTCGCTCCTCATCAGTTTCAACGTCACAAGCTCCGGAATTTGCTTGCATATTTCATTAATCGTTTTTTTTCCAATTATAATATATTTATGATTGAGTTAAGCCATAATCAAAATTAAAATTTGAATTATTGTCCATCCCTAATGGATTTGATGTTAGCTTTTGTAGTTTCTGACTTGTAAATGTTGAATACTTAAGTTAAACAAACCCAAAGTAGAGCGGCCGCCTCAGCAACTTGAGGGTTGCAGGTTCGATTCCCGCTTCCACCATCCTAGTCACTGCCGGTGTGTCCTTGAGCAAGACACTTTACCCACATGCTCCCAGTGCCACCCACACTGGTTTAAATGTAACTTAGATATTGGGTTTCACTATGTAAAGTGCTTTGAGTCACTTGAAAAAAGCGCTATATAAATATAATTCACTTCACTTCAAAGTGTCAAATCATAAGGGTCATGCATTTTGGCGTGAGCTTGCATGCAGTTTTGGAAGACACTAAACACTGTGTTTTGGATTTTTTTTTTTTAACACAGGGTATTGCCTAAACTGCCAAGATACCTGTGGTGGTAGGGGCGTGGTTATGGGTGTGGTCACCCATAACCACGATTTTGATTTTCTTTAAAAAGGCTCAAAAAAGTTTATATACATTTAAAACAAATATGAATTATTATTAACATATATTTTTTTTATTTAATTTTTTAAAATAAATTTTACCATATTTTCTATTGTTGCTGCTTTTTGTGCCATGTACTTTGTTGGGATTGTTTCAAGTCTTTCCAGACTTTTATTGACTTTTTAAAAAAAATTTTGAATTAGCACCAAATCGAGCATCTTCTTCTGGTGTTATTATAAAATGTACTCGTGTTTAGAGACTTACCTTCTGTCCCTCAATGTCCCTGACGAAAGAGGCTGCAAAAGAGCATGACGTCACACTTGCTTCGCGCTCTTGCTCGAGTTGGACTTTCTCTTCTGAAAATCCCCCACTGTCCTCTTTATATAGCCACATTTTGTAAATGGCTGTCCACGGCTATATCTGCAATATATATAAAAATTGTGTCCACATTGCAGACATGCTGACAATGTTCCAGACATTCACACTGGCGTGCGTTTAGTTTACATCCGGTTTTGGTAGCGTGCATTTCGGTGATCAAGTATTTTTCAGGTGGTCAAGCTTTCAGTACATCACTTGACAATAGATTACAAATAATAAGATTATTTTATATATATATAAAATATATATATAATTTTATATACATATAAATATATATATAATATATATAAAATAATATATATATATATATATATATATATATATATATATATATATATATATATATATATGTATATATGTATAAATTCATACTGTAACAACCAGCTAATGTTTATGGTTTGGATTTGATGTCAGTTTTACCCATGGTCGCAAACACTGTCCCAGAAAGGTGATTGGCGGAGAATGAGGAAGTGTGTTGGGGGAAGCGCAGATTCACGAGACATAGGTTTTTACATGTGAGGTAAAACCTTTTGGAATTGTGCTGTTTGTTATTATAAGATTGGGAATAAAAGTTAAAAATAGCGTCGCACTTAGTGATTCATTCTGGGGGCTACATTAAATTTCATTTCTTTAATTTGTTTTCAAGTAAATGATAAATGGGTTGTACTTGTATAGCGCTTTTCTACCTTCAAGGTACTCAAAGCGCTTTGACACTACTTCCACATTTACCGATTCACACACACTGATGGAGGGAGCTGCCATGCAAGGCGCTAACCAGCACCCATCAGGAGCAAGGGTGAAGTGTCTTGCTCAGGACACAACGGATGTGACGAGGTTGGTACTAGGTGGGATTGAACCAGAGACCCTCGGGTTGCGCATGACCACCCCCCCGCCACGCCGTCCCTAAAAAAACTAAACTTATTTTCTAGGTGTGGCGGTAATGAAAATGCAGTGGCGGCAAGCCACATTCAATTACATTAATGGGAAAGTCTGGTGGGCCACTTGTGACGTCAAGGATTGATGAACATGCATTTGTGGACATTTTTAGTACATCAGCAGGCCTTCTTCTCCTCTTTACTGAGCCAAGGTTGCTGCTGGAGCTTCCGTATATTGCTTCTCTTTTCATGCTCTACCGCCTGCTCAGTGTCTATAAAATAGATGTTACTGTGTTTATTTGCCCATGACATGCAGTGCCATAAATGCTGATAAAACTGTTTTTTATGCAGACCTGTCTCAATCTGAGGGTCTGTGAATCTGTAACCGTGTGAATCTATATAGCATGTACGTGTGAATCTATATAGCATGTACGTGTGAATCTATATAGCATGTATTGATACACGAACCACCAGTACAAGAAAGGACAGAGCAGGCTGTACTTCCTCAGGAGACTGCAGTCCTTTAACATCTGCAAAAAACTCCTGTGGATGTACTACCAGTCTGTGGTTGCCAGTGTTCTGTTCTACATGGTAGTGTGCTGGGGGGGCAGTACATCTAAGAAGGACTGCTCCAGACTTGAGAAACTGATCAGGCGGGCCGGTTCTACAATGGGAATGAAAGTGGACTCACTGGTGACGGTGGCAGAGAAGAGGACTGTTGACAAACTAGTGAGCATCCTGGATGATGCCAGTCACCCTCTGCATAGTGTTATCAGTAGCCAGAGGAGCCTGTTCAGTTCTAGACTGCTTCATCCCAAGTGCAGGACTAATAGACTCAAAAACTCCTTTGTCCCACACGCCATTAGACTGTACAACTCCTCTCTGGGGCGGGGGACGGGGGGTACTAGGATGACAGGGGATGCAAAACAATAACAGTGCAATACGTTTTCATAACATGGTCACTACTGCCTACTTTGTCTTGTTATATTCTTATTTTACTGTTATATTTTTATTCCCATTGTTTTTATTCTCATTGTAATATTTCTTTTTACTTTTATTTAAATTGATCTCAACTCTGTACACTGCTGCTGGAATTTTAATTTTCCTGAAGGAACTCTCCTGAAGGAATCAATAAAGTACTATCTATCTATCTATTGAGAGTTGTCTTCAAGATACAGTATATATTTATCAGTGTACAATTTCAAAATGAATACATTCTGATATTTTTGGAGAGAGTTGGCCATGGACTGTTCCAAAAGCAATCTGGGAATCCCTCCACAAACAAATCGCTTTTTTTTTTTTTTATCATGTTTTCCTTTCTTTGTGGCGGTCGAAAGTTAAAGTTTTGTAGTTCACTCGATTAACTTGTTTGTTGGTCAACTTATGGCAACAAACAAACTGCGGGTCATGGCGCCTGTGTGATTCACACGTGTGAGATCCTTCTCTGTCCTTCTGTCGACAACATTACAGGTTGCCAGCAGGGTGCAGAAATACTTCATCAAACTGACAAAAGCTGGAATTCCCGTACCTGGAAGAACGCCCAACCTATGCATGTACACTAAAAAGGTGCCCAGAAGTCAACTCACACCAATCTAGTGTGTTGAATATGATGCTAATTAATGGACGCTCCTGTCTTGCTCCTTAGGCTTCCAGCAAGAGGCAACACCACCTCAACAAGCACCTCTACCGACCCTCCACTTTCCTCACCTCCTACGAGCCCCCGGTTTACATGGACGACGAGGACGAGCGCTCTGTGTATTACAGCAGCATGCAGGACGCGTCTGCTGATGACTCGGTCTGTCGGCTTTTTCTTCTTATTTGGCCGCGTTTGTCCTCACAAATAGAGCGAAAATTAAATAAAGTGCTCTAATAAGGAATAATGTGGTGAAACATCAACTAAAGCTGTGTTCCCAGGAGCATGAGCATGGACACAACATTGTGTAGTGACTACAGGTCAGTCTATTGGACCTCTAAGATTCACATAAGACAAGACCACGCTTGATACTACGCAGGAATCTCATCACAATACGCAGTAAGACTTAATTACAGCTAACGGAAATAGTTGACATCCTTCGCTGGGTGCTGCTGTTTTGATTAGAAACTTAGTTGGTGTAGAAGTTATCTTTTTAATGAATGCAATTAACTGCACCAGTCACTACGACTCAACATTTGGCAAATGCAGGCAACTTTTCAATACTTAGGATCTAAATTGTAATAATTTGTCATATAGAACAATTTACAATTTTATATGAGTGCAATTAAAAGTGTATTTAATAACTTAATTTGAATTTTGTTATTTTAAAATTATTTGAGAGCAGTAAGACACATATGTTTAAAGGGGAACATTATCAGCAGACCTATGTAAGCGTCAATATATACCTTGATGGTGCAAAAAAAAGACCATCTATTTTTTTAACCGATTTCCGAACTCTAAATGGGTGAATTTTGGCGAATTAAACGCCTTTCTGTTTATCGCGCTGGAGGCGATGACGTCAGAATGTGACGTCGCCGAGGTAATACAGCCGCCATTTTCATTTTCAATACATTACAAACACCGGGTCTTAGCTCTGTTATTTGCCGTTTTTTTGACTATTTTTTGGAACCTTGGAGACATCATGCCTCGACGGTGTGTTGTCGGAGGTGTAACAACACTAACAGGGAGGGATTCAAGTTGCACCACTGGCCCGAAGATGCCAAAGTGTCTGCCACCAGACCCCCATTGAATGTGCCAGAGTGTCTCCACATTTTACCGGCGATGCTAAGACAGACATGGCACAAAGATTTATGGATAACCTGCAAATGCATTTGCAACGATAGTCAACAAAATCACAAAGGTGAGTTTTGTTGATGTTGACTGCCAGCTAATCCATGCTAAGATGCTACGCAATCGATGCTAACATGCTATTTACCGGCGGTGCTAAAGCAGACATGGCACAGAGATGTATGGATAACCTGTAGATGCATTTGCAACTATATTACGTTTCCTTCCACCCACATTTAATGCGAAACAAACACTTACCAATCGACGGATTTAAGTTGCTCCAGTGTCAAAAGATGCGAAAGTCCTGATCGTTTGATCTGCACATTTTACCGGCGATGCTAACGCAGCTATTCGGCCATGCTATGGCTATGAATAGCGTCAATAGTTATTCGCTCAATAGCTTAAGTTTCTTCTTCAATACTTTCATACTCCAACCATCGGTTTCAATACATGCGTAATCTGTTGAATCGCTTAAGTCGCTGAAATCCGAGTTTGAATCCGAGTTAATGTCACTATATCTTGCTGTGGTATTCCCATTGTTTGTTTACATTGGCAGCACTGTGTGACGTCACAGGGAAATGGCCAGTGTCTTCGCAGAGAGCGAAAATAAGGCACTTTAAAGCTTTATTTCGGGATATTCCGAGACCAGTAAAATTTTGAAAAAAAAATTCAAAAAATACAACTGATTTTTATTGTTTTTAACCCTTTTGAAATTGTGATAATGTTCTCCTTTAATGTATTGTAAGATTTTCTGTTAAAATGAAGCCAGTGATGACATTTGTTTGTGGTGCCCTTTATTTTAAAAAGTATCGAAATACATTTTGGAAGTGGTACCAAAATATTGGGTTCGGGAAGACCCTATAACTAAGGATGTAAAGGTATTGTCGATCCTGCGGTATTGCAGTTTCAGAGTCTTCACAATAATGCCGTGACGTGTGAGAGTATCAAACAAAAACTTGTGAGTGTAGTTTCTTTCTGGCGCGGTAGCGTTGGCTCCCAGAATCATTTGCGTAAGCAGGAACTGAAGGCTCGTAGTAGATGAGAGGAATTGTTGACATTTCCTGAAATACATATAAAAATCCACCCGTAACTGTTTGAGTTGTGTTGCTTACAAACACACAAACAAGCCCTGTTAACATTTTTGGAGAAGGTAAGAAAGTCTCCCTTCTGCATTGCAACGCGTGCCAATTTCGTCTTGAGCGTTTCCAAGGCGACACAACCAGCTGGTCATGATGCAGCGTACGGAGGAAAATCACCCCCCAAAAAAGTACATTGCGAGAAATATGTATAAACTGAAAAGCTACTTGATAAATCCTTAATCCATCCATTTCTACCGCTTGTCTAACACAATGTCACTGGGTGGGGACTTAAACAAGTCGCCACCATATAAACTGTCACCCAAAAAAGATGAAGCCAGTGGAGCTAAGCATTCGTTTATGAGGTAGTGACATGATTAAAAGTAACATTTTGGGTTAACTTTTCTAAGAAACATCATTTTCCAAACTGAAATAAAAACATGTCCTCTGTTTCTCATAAAGTAAAAGTTGAAAGACAGTAAAATGAACATTATTGATTTATTCTTGTTACACTGGATGTTTGCATTGTCACTTTAAAGACATCAACTAAGTTATTTTTAGTTTTTTTTAAATATTGGAAGTAGATGTTCTTGTACAATTATTTGCATTTAAAAATACATATTTGTAGTAATAAATATGATTACAACATTTGAGCATTATATTTGTGTTCAATTACTGTAAGTCGGTTCATTATAAACATTCCTGCTACTTTATTTTTACACATTAATATTTTGAAGTCTTTATTTGTTTTGAACATATACTACAGTAATATCGTACCATGGTCTTAATCGCGTGATAATATCGTACCATGAGATTTTGATGCCGTCACATCCCTACCAATAAGATTGTTTTTTAAATGTATGTGTAACTTTTTTTAGCCTTATAAAAAAAAAATGAATAAAATAAACAGTATCAATAACAATAATATCAATAAAAGTTATTCAATGTTTTTGATCCAAAAATTCATTCTTTAAAAAAAAACTTTTTGCAAAAAAAATAATATAAAGCAATGGATTGATTTAGAATTTGAATAAATAAATTGGCCTCGTGATTAGAGTGTCTGCCCCGAGATCAGTAGGTTGTTCAAACCCTGGCCGAGTCATACCAAAGACTATAAAAATGGGACCCATTGCCTCCCTGCTTGTCACTCAGCATCAACGGTTAGAATTGGGGGTTAATCACCAAATGTGATTTCTGGGCGCGGCCACCGCTGCTGCTCAGTGCTCCCCTCACCTCCCAGGGGGTGGTAAGGGTGATTGGTCAAATTTAGAGAATAATTTTGCCACACCTAGTATGTGTGTGACAATCATTGGTACTTTAACTTTCAATCCCAGTTAAGGTTTTGGCTAGGGTTGTCTGCCGATATTTGCCAAAAAATGCGTATCGGCAAGGCATGGGAAAATGCTGATCCAGATCCAGTTTTAAAAAAAACTCTGGTCCGTGTTTTTCAACACACTGTTTTAAATAATTCATTCCACTCTTCTGGTGCTCCCTAAACTCTGTTCTGCATTTTCCAGAACACCTCCAAAACATCCACAGGTCTGCGTTCTAACCGTTCAGACGGCCGTGTGAATTAAAAGTTAAAATAAAAATGTCGGCTGTGTGGGATTATTTTATCCTACAAAACGAATAAGATGAAGAGGTGGAGTGCAAAACATGCCACAATAAAGTCAAGCGTGGTGGTAAAGTTGTAAGACATTTTAATGACTCTTGAGAGTGAGAGGCTTTTTAGCACTCATCATAGATGAACACCTGAGCATCTTGAAGTGCTCGTCTTTGTTAGAAAGAATCTCCCCATTATGCTTGGACTTCAATTGTTTGCCCCCCCCTGACTGGGGCAAACAATTGAAGGGATATATATATATTTTTTTAAGTTTACACTTGTTCAAGAGCAAGTATTGATGCTGAGTTATACACATTTTCTCCCACTCAGGTTGTTTGTGTGTTTTGCTTTTTTTTTAATAATGTTTGCAGCATTATTTGCACTTTATACTGTTCACTTTTTCACTGTTTAATGATGCCATTTCTGTTTGTCATGTATAATTTTTGATATTTTGTGTTTATCCTTGAATACCAACCATTGTGTATTATTCAAACTCACCTAATTCAGCTGGCTAGTTGTTATCAAGAGTACTAAAATCCTTTTCAGCATGAATCTGACAACTAAGCAGGCTAAATAACTTTAAACTTTAATACATGCTTGGATAGGCCAGTATCGGCCAGTATCGGTATCGGATCGGAAGTGCAAAAACAATATCGGTATCGGATCGGAAGTGCCAAAACCTGGATCGGGACATCCTTAGTGTTGGGAATAGTGATGCTTTAATATGTAGCCCGCCTGGTAGTTTCAACATGTTGTTTTTGTAAGTGGAGGGCCTTGATGACTAGGTTTGTCTTTGGCACCCAAATGACTAATTGTCCCCTCCAAACTTCATCTTTCTGTCGAGGTTGAGGGCATGACCAGCAGTTCTCTGACAAAATACTAGGGGCAACCACAACCCTCGCCAGCAATTTAGCCTTTTATGTCCTTTGTGGCAAGCGAACTATGGCAATTAAAGAGAGCTGTAAAAGTGTTATTGCAGTTGTATACTCAAAGGAAATATAGTACGAAAACCTGATCAATACCAACCTGTAGGGTTCATGTTGCTGTGATGTGAAGTTACATTTACTTGAAACTGAAAGGCTCCAGCACCCTCGCGACCCCGAGAGGGACAAGCGGTAGAAAATGGATGTATGGATAAATGGATGCTGCACAAGGATGTTTGGAGGGGGTGGCGCGAGGTGGTGTAGTGTACAAAGGCACCTCAGGGTTTTAGGATCTGAGGTAGAAAGTGAGGCGTTTATTTGATTGCGAACCCAGTAACTAATTGAGACCAATTCAATTTGTTAGGTAGAAGTGACAGTTGTGTAGCATCAAAGCTAACTTTTTATTAGATTGCACAGTTTAAAGCAAACTTTAAGTCCTCTGTCCGCAATGTGACAAGATGTAACCCAGAGCGCCTCCAAACACCTTTTGCATTTAATGCAAACATTCTGCCATGCCAATACGGCCGGGTTAGTTTACTAAAGTGTAATTTTAAATTTCGCGCTGGAAAATCCTGCTGAAAACGTCTCTGTATGATGACGCCTGCGCGTGACGTCACGGATTGTAGAGGACATTTTGTGCCAGCATCGTGCCCAGCTATCAAGTCGTCTGTTTTCATCGCATAGTATTCTGAACATCTGTGTTGGTTAATCTTTTGCAATTTGTTCAATGAACAATGGAGACATCAAAGAAGAAAGCTGTAGGTGGGAAGCGGTGTATTGCAGCCGGCTTTAGCAACACAAACACAGCCGGTGTTTCATCGGCTACATTCCTGAAAGATGACAGTCGAGCTTTACTATGGAACAGAGATGTCAAGCGAACACGGTTGGATTGGACCACACACACAAAGTACAGTGTATTATGCAGCGATCATTTTTACCATTCTGTATTCTGAAGGCGATATATGTCGTGTGCTACTCCAGCATCAATATCAGCAACGTCCTCCTGACCGTTCAAAGCGGTATGGCTCTATCCCTTGTTGCGGTTGGGCCTGGCCGAGTGGTCCTGCCACTCCCACGGCTGCCACGGCGCCTCTCACAGCATCTTCCCTATCTGAATCGCTCCCACTGCCCTCTAGTCTTTTTTTTAATTTTCTTTATTTTAGTCCTTCACTCTCACTTTCCTCATCCACGAATCTTTCATCCTCGCTGAAATTAATGGGGAAATCGTCGCTTTCTCGGTCCGAATCGCTCTCGCTGCTGGTGGCCATGATTGTAAACAATGTGAGGAGCTCCACAACCCGTGACGTCATGCGCATATTGTCTGCTACTTCTGGTACAGGCAAGGCTTTTTTATCAGCACCAAAAGTTGCGAACATTATCGTCGATGTTCTCTACTAAATCCTTTCAGCAAAAATATGGCAATATCGTGAAATGATGAAGTATGACACATAGAATGGACCTGCTATCCCCGTTTAAATAAGAACATCTCATTTCAGTAGGCTTTTAATCTCCTCTAGAAAAAAGATTGTTGTTTGAACTTCCTGCAAACTGCAAATGTGTCTTTAATGTCACACCTCGAAAGCACGATCGATGCTTTCGCTGGATATAAAAGTCACACCTTCACATTTACTGCAGCGTTGACACCTCTGCTGTCGCCGTAGCAACAGGAGGCGGCGGGACGGTTGGGGCGCATCCAATAATGAGCCCTGTGGGACGCGTACGGCTTTACAATTTGGGTGCACATATGGACATCTGAACATTTAAAGGGAACTTCAACATTTAAGGTGCCTGCCTGTCAGTCCTTTCATAGTTGATTTGTGTCGGCAGGATGAAGACGGCGTCCCAGCAGAGCTGAGAAACCTGCCCGAGTACAAAGAACTGTTGGAGCTGAAGCGGCTGAAGAAGCGGAAGATCCAGGAGATCCACGAAGATAAAGCAGCGGTGCGACACGTTGGCTTCAAGGTGCTTGCATGGCGTGTGATGCATACTGGTGACTTCATAAATGTGTCACTGACGTGTGTACTTGTAGTGCGACATGTGCGGCACGGAGCCTATCCAAGGAGTGCGATGGCACTGTCGGGATTGTCCACAAGACAACTCCGTGGATTTCTGCTCCAACTGCTCTGACTGGTGAGATAATAATCTTTACTTTTTACCCCAGAACATTCATCTTCCAAAGAAAACATTAATTAACACTGTCAAATAAATCTTATTTATTCTCGTGGTAGTTAGTTTGCATCCTCGTCGCCACCTGCAGGACTGGACTGAAGCAGTAATGACACTGCAAGACAAAAGGGATTGTTTGTACTCTACTGACTGCCCATAGAGGAGAGTCATTAGTAGGGCTGGGTGATGTGGCCTTTTTTGAATCCATCCATCCATCCAGCATCTTCCGCTTATCAGAGGTCGGGTCGCGGGGGCAACAGCCTATGCAGGGAAGCCCAGACTTCCCTCTCCCCAACCACTTCGTCTAGCTCTTCCCGGGAGATCCAGAGGCGTTCCCAGGCCAGCCGGGAGACATAGTCTTCCCAACGTGTCCTGGGTCTTCCCCGTGGCCTCCTACCAGCTGGACGTGCCTTAAACACCTCCCTAGGGAGGCGTTCGGGTGGCATCCTGACCAGATGCCCGAACCACCTCATCTGGCTCCTCTCCATGTGGAGGAGCAGCGGCTTTACTTTGAGTTCCTCCCGGATGACAGAGCTTCTCACCCTATCTCTAAGGTAGAGACCCAAACTCATTTGGGCCGCTTGTACCCGTGATCTTGTCCTTTCGGTCATGACCCAGAGCTCATGACCATAGGTGAGGATGGGAACGTAGATCGACCGGTAAATTGAGAGCTTTGCCTTCCGGCTCAGCTCCTTCTTCACCACAACGTCCGCATTACTGAAGACGCCGCACCGATCCGCCTGTCGATCTCACCATCCACTCTTCCCCCACCCGTGAACAAGACTCCTAGGTACTTGAACCATGGACTCGGACTATCTCAATATTTTTAGGCCATGTCACGATACTCCATATATATCTAGTAGAGATGCATGGTTTGCGGTCTCATCCATGGAGTCCGCGGTTAATGGGGGTCGGGCGGGTGACATGACGAAAACATTGATTTTAAATAGATTCAAGCGGGTGGCAGTTGAACCATTTGGAAATATATGATATAAATGGTTCAGAGATCGGTAACTTTTACCGTTCAAAGAGCCATTTTGGACCCGCGTCACAAAGCGAAGAAGACATTAGTTGACGTAAACATTCTCAAGGGACGGTGTGGCGCAGTGGGAGAGTGGCCGTGCGCAACCCGAGGGTCCCTGGTTCAAATCCCACCTAGTACCAACCTCGTCACGTCCGTTGTGTCCTGACCAAGACACTTCACCCTTGCTCCTGATGGGTGCTGGTTGGCGCCTTGCATGGCAGCTCCCTCCATCAGTGTGTGAATGTGTGTGTGAATGGGTAAATGTGGAAGTAGTGTCAAAGCGCTTTGAGTACTTTGAAGGTAGAAAAGCGCTATACAAGTCTATACAATTTATCATTTATCATTCATGTCTGCCGGCAGTCACCCGGTTAATAATTCTTAGGGCGTGCTATGAAGCCTTTGCTTTTGACGCCTTCTACAACATGTACTATTTACTTGCAAGTCCAGCAGCAGGTTGTGTGTGGCTTCCGCAG